>NC_081406.1:640696027-640961027 GCF_030272615.1 Cryptomeria japonica | reverse complement strand
AAAACTCACAATTCACAATTTTCAAGATTGCAATAAAATACCATTTTAATCACAATTTTATTTATTCAAATACAAAATCCAGATTTATAGTTTTTACAAATCTCGACATTCAAATGACCTCCCTCACAACTGCAATCTCATCCTTTTGTCCATACCAATCCCCTCTTCATCAAGCATGTTCATTCTCTACACACCCCACAATCTCTACATTTCTTAGAAAATTAGTTCCCAAATTTCTCTCTATTTTGCAATACAGAGGGACCCTCTGCTTCTATCTATTCCTTGCTATCTCTACTTGTAGCATTTGATTTCATCCTCCTAATTTATTTCTAAAAACTCAAATTTTAGATTCACATATGAAATGCCTCTTCTATTCTTTATAAGTTCATCACCATGCATACATTTTCTATTCCTCAATTCAAATTTTATCTGCCCAATTTCTAATGTAGTCCTTGCAATTTTATTTGTTTTGGTTTAAATATTTTTTTTGGATTCTTTTATCTAGCTTTCATACCCTTCTTAGTTTCTTGTTCTTTGCTTCTATATCCTTTGGCGTTCCCAATGCTCTTTTTTTTTTTCAAACTCAAATAAAACTCTTACACCCAAATTAGTTCACCTTCTTTCTTCAAATGCAATATGGTGATTTCTTTTTAAAATGTTGCCTCTCCTACGCTAGGAGAGAATATAAAGAGATAGGGATATGCTCTTTTTTATTAAAACGTCACTATGAAATTGGAATTTGGAAGTAAGGAAAGATATTAAATTTTAAATTAATGGTTTCAAAACTTTTTTTAATGTAGGATTAAGCATCATTCTTTGGATGTTTATGTATTAGTTAAGGTTGGTTTAGTTAGGGTTATGGTTTAGTTAGGATTAGGATTATAATTCAATTAGAATTACTATTTAATTAGGTTTAAAATTATGATTAAAATTGGATTAGGTTTTAATAAGGGTTACAATTTAATGGGGCAATTTTTTTTAGTTCAACAAGGGTTAGTGAATATTAATTGTAACCGAACAATAACCCTAATTGAACTCTTACTACAATTCACTATTTAAACTTTAATATTAAACCTAACCTTATGTAAACAATAATCATATTTGAACTCTAACTCTAACCCTAAATCATCCTTGAACCTAATTGAACCCTAACCATAGCCATAATCATAACTTTGATTAAACTCTAACTCTAATCCTAATTCAACATTAACCCTAATCATAACAAGAAACTGTGAACATTAACCTTAATTGAATCATATAATCAAAAATATAAATTATTCAATAAAAACCTAAACTTGATTGACCCCTTACCCTTATTAAAGCCTAACCCTAACCACAAGTGAATAATAACCTTAATTAAACTCAACCTTTTACCCTAATTAAACCCAACCTTTATTTATTTGGTATATATTTATATTCAATATAAAAATATTTAGTAGTTTATTTTATTTATAATCTCTCTCTCCCTCTCTCTCTTTATATATTTCTTACATGTACAATCTATTAATGCTACTAGCATATATATCTTTAATAAACCTATATATAATATGCTGATATGGGTTATATGAGTTCATGGTGGTGTCCTTTGGGTTGTTTAACACAACAATGACATTTTTCACCCTAGTGAATGATGTGTTTTGACCACTACTGGATAATTTTATGGTAATGTATTTGGAATACACCAACAACTTACATTATGTGTAGGCATTGAAGATGAATATGAACTCGACGAGACATTATAACAAATCACATGGGAAACATTCTATAATAAGTATCAATCTTTTATAGTGCACTATGTATATTACTAAGTAGATTAAATGTGCAAGATATGAATGCAATTTTCACCCTTTAGAAAGAATTATCAGAGTAACCATTTTTTTAGTTAGTTAGATATGGTCAAGAGAACGGTGAAGCCATAATTTTGGTGCATTCAAACTCTCCTTAAGGAGAGGTATTGCATGGGTAAGGTTGCTAAGATGTTGGGAGGTATTGTGGATGTTTAATCAGGAATTCACCTAAGTCCACTTTTTAAAATTTTACAATAATATTATTGATTTTTTGTTATTTATTTTAAATCATAATTTAACTATAATTGAATAGTAACCCTATCTACATATGCTCCTTCACATTTTATTTTAAATTTCAAAAAATAAAAATCTTAAAAATATATAGTTAAATACAATTATGTAATAAATCAACACAATCTAACCAGATTCATTAAATCACCAATGAGAACTAAACTCAATGTGTCTTTTGTCCTATTTATTGTCGTATTTGATAAATGACATTAATTTTTGTTTAAAAGGTTATAGGCCAATGAATACTTTATGTGACATAAGAGATTGTGATTAAACTAAATATAAAAAAATTATAAATTACATCTATTAGTTTAAAATATTATAAAAAGTAACATTGATAAGAAAAATAATATTGAATATATTTATGTTTTTAATCTATTTGATATATAAATTTGCTTCATAGATTACTCAAGAAATAATATATCTCACACTTTCTGGATTAGACTGTGAAACTGTTACATAGTCTTTAATACAGAAAGTGTGAGATATATTAAGTGATGGATTGTGGAAATCTGATATCATTAATATTCAAGAAACTTTATATTTGTAAATTATAGCATCTTTCATCAATTTAAAGTTAAATGCATTCATGTTCAAATGTAATTATTAAATTACGCTATCTTTAGAGATTTAGTTCTCATTTATAATTCCCTCTATATGATTAAAATTCATAACATCATTTTAACTTTTTTTGAATTATATTTTTCCATTTTAACCATTAAACATAAGTTAGAAGCAAACATTTGAAAGTAGTTCAACAATTTCATCTCTAACATGGTAAGTGATTTGATAAAAAATCATTATATTAACTGTCACACTAGAGAATTAATAATTAGACACAATGCAACATTTTTGTATGAACAATAGGGATGAAAATATGTGAAAATAGCTACAAATAAATGTGGGATAGATAGAGGTAAGAATCACGTAATGACCTAGACTTAGGAAAAGAGTGTGCTACTTGTCAAAATGTAATTATTGTAAGTCATTTTATCCAAATGAGCCTAAAAAATCAAATGGGAATTGACACAAGTACACATATTTCACCATAAAATATAGATAATGATTACATCATGTGCCATACATAAGACAAAAATATCTCACTTGTGGATATGCTATTAAATTAAATCATCTTTATAAAATAGATAGAAATACTAATTTCACCATTCAAATTATTTAGAACCTTAATATTATATAAAATTTATTTTGTATGCCTACACTTATATGATGCTTAATCACCATTCAATAACGTAACTTTTTAGTTAATCAATTTAATTGATCTATAATCCACCAATGATGGTTCATAAGTATCAATATTTTTAATTAGATAAATGATTGAAACTTCTAAACAATCACATATCCTAATACTACTATAACTAAAACCTATTCAACCATAAAATTTCTTCCAAAATTTAAACTCTTAAACTACTATCATCAATATTTGGAAAAACAATGTAATGTGAACAATTATTTGTTAAAAGTAAAATTGTCCTCAAGCCCATCGTGCATTAGGGGAATTGTACTAGTAGCCATTATATCTAACTTCACGCACCCATAGATTCTAAATAGTACATCAGATTTTGAAAATTTTCTTTGGTTGTCTCCGCATGTGACTTATCTATTTATAGCTATTGTTTTGGCTTCTAGGTAGTAACGATGCACATTGTGGGATCCGTTATGAGTGCAAGGGTCAAAAAGTTCACATTTCAAAGTGTCACCCGATCTACTTAAAGATGTCCCAATAACCATGCACTTAAAATTGCCAATACTTATGCACAAATGTCCCAACAGTCGTGCACTATAAATACTAATACCTTTGTTATGACATGAGAGATTGTGATTAAACTAATCATAAAAAATAAATAATATTTACATCTATTAGTTTAAAATATTATAAAAATTAATATTGATAGGAAAAAACAATATTGAATATTTATATTTTTAATCTATTTGATATATATTTGCTTCATAGATTAATCAAGAAATGCTATATATGTAAATTATAACATCTTTCATCAATCTAAAGTTGAATGCATTCATGTCCAAATGTAATTATTAAATTGCACCATATTTAGAGCTTTAATTTCGTTTAGAACTCCTTCTATATTATTAAGATTTATAAAATTGTTCTATTTTTTGTTGAATTAGGATTTTTTATTTTAACTTTTAAACATAATTTAGAAGCAAAAATTTGAAAGCAGTTCAACAATTTCTTCTCCAATATGTCAAGTGATTTGATAAAATTTCATTATATTAGTTATCCTTGAAAATTAATAATAACAATTATACTTTAGGCCAATTAACATATTACACATCTTATTGGTAGGAATTAAACACAATGCAACACTAGTTTATGAAAGATAAGGATGAGAATATTTGGAAATAGCTACAAATAAATGTGAAATGAGTAGAGAAGAATCTTGTCAAGACCTAGACTTAGGACATGAGTGTGTTACTTGTCAACATGTAATAATAACAAGTCATTTTATCAAAATGAGCCTAAAAATCAAATGGGAATTGACATAGATACACACATTTCACCATTACATATGGATAATGATTATGCCATGTGTAGTAACCCACCATAATTAACTCAACAAAATTGACCATTCTTTTTTTTTTGTTTAATTTAACCATTGTGTTTGATTCAATCACATACTTTGGGCATCCATCCATTTGGATTAGGCATTCATCCATCCAAGATGAGCATCTAACCATATGGGTTAGGCATTTGTGTAGTACCCCGTTTTGATCGGACTTATTAGACTATCTTTGTGTTGCAGTTTACTGTTCAGTTGGCACTTTATTGCTCGTCATTTTGCAGACGTATTTGATACTATTTCATGTTTATCTGGATATTGGATGCATGAGTTATTTTCAGTATTTCAGTATTGGTGATTTCTAGTATTTCATGGATTATTGCTCGTACTGACATCTTACTTTATCTAGGCGATGTGTCATATATATGTTGCGTGTTTGCTATTGTATTGGATGCAAGGGGACGATTTTCCTTCACTCGTTTCGATGAGACAGGGAACGTCGCGATTCTCCTTCATCGGTGTGCGTGCCGTGTATTCTATATCTATATGCATGTATGTGTGTGCTTCGGTGATGCAGGATATTGCAGGTACAAGTATCGGGTAGGTACGGGGTATCGTCTGCACCTGGCTTCACAGGTCTGAGCGTGCCTTATATGTCCGATGGGAGTGGAGGAGATAGCTTTTGACCCTAGTCCTTACCTCAGTCTATTATTGTGAGTGCCGTCAGTCGGTCGTTCATCCCTTTTGTTTGAATTTCGAGTCTTTTTACTTTTCCTCGATTTGCGTGCCTTGGTGGTTCGGTTAATTATTTAAGTTTAAGTTGTCATTATTGTTGGCTTGAGCGATTCATTCCTTATTATGCCTTATGTCCTGAATCAAGCGTAATTGATTAGTTATTAGATTTTAACTGTTAGTTGCTTATTTGGAAAAGAAATCGTGTTTAGATCCAACGGAAGAAGTAGAATAGATTAGTTAATTGCTCTTAAATATATGCAAATAAAGTTAACTCATTGCTTTCCTATTTAGGAGAAAAATTGATTGAATTGCTACTTATGAAAATGTAATTTTCAAAAAAAGAGGAAATTTTCATTTATTTGTTTTGAGAAATATGAAAAGGAAAAATAGAAAAAGAAAAGAAAGTCAAATGGGGAATTTTAATGTTTTTTTTTAAAATAGAAATTTTGGCAACCTAGAAAATTAGGTTAAAGAGATTTTCTTACAAAATCATTTTGGAGGAGATTTTGGGGGTTATGCTTATTTTGGAGGAGGAGAAAGAAATTTTGGAAAATTTGCTTGAAGGGTGGATTTGGGTGTGAACTAGCTGGGATTCTTGCTGAAGCATACCATTCTTGCTTGGAAATCATAAAGGTTGGTTGAATCCTTGCTTATTGCAAAAAAAAAAAATCATTGCTTTCTTCCCATTTGCTGTTAATTGTTTAAAATCTTGAATTGTGAATTGTGGGTGTTGGGTGTTTGTTTGTCATGGGTTGTGGAAGAAGAATTCTACCATTTTGTTTCAATTCAAACTTAATTTCTCTCCATGTAGTTTCCTTAACTGAATTTATATTGTTTCATCTTTGCTATGCAAGAAATTTCTTGGTTTATCATGCTGTTTGTAATTAGGAATTTTGATGGATTTTGGTAGTGTTATGCTGGCAAAATTTTGCCAAGCATTCATAAAATACCTCTCCCTAGAAATTTCCAGTTTTAAAAATGATGGTTATGAGTTAAATTTCCTTGTTCATGCTTGATTGGGAGCAAATAAATTCAATTGGGGTTTGGGGATTAAGAGTATTCTCATTTAATTAAATTTTTAGAGCAAACTGGGTTGTTTTGGATGAAAGTTTATTCCCCCTGTTTTGTCTCAGAGGATTTGTTTATTGCTGGTAAAGATTGGCAATACTAGTGACTGGAAAATTGGTTTTAATTGGTTTTTTTGGTTGAATGTTTGTTAAATTTGGTGGCTGGTAAATTAAAATTTTAATTTGGTTTTAACAGAGGTTTTACCTCTGTCTCTGTTTTTAAGTTTTTATTTTGTTTATGTCTCAGTCGTTTTAATTAAAAACGAGTTTTTTTAAACTGTTGATTAAACCAAAGAAAATTTGTTTAAATTTAAAATCATTTGCATTGGGGGCGGTGGCGGGGAGCTGGGCTCAACCCAGCCACGCACCCCTCCTTCCCTTTCCTTGCGCTAGCTTGCTGTTACCACAGCGTGGGGTAGCAGCAGCGCTGCTTTCCCCAAGCTGGGGATGCAGCTCGCTGCATTCCCCAGTTTGGGAAAGGCAGCGCTTGTTGCAGTGGGTGCGTGGGGGCCCCACAGGGTTGTTTAAAATTGTTTTTTTTAATGTTTTTTTTTAGTTTAAAAAAAAAAAAAAACGAAAATGTTAATTGTTATGTTAGTGGTAAATAAAATGGTTAGTGTTATTTTACGTTTAATATTACGTGATAAGATATTGTTATTTTAATAAAAATAATAATATGTTATCATTTAATATTAAATAATAATATTATGTTAGTGGTTTTTAATAAATTCAATAAGCGTTATTTTGTGTTTAGTATTAAGCAATAATATATTGTTATTTTAACAATAATAACAATATGTTATTATTTAATATTAAATAATAATAATATGTTAATTGTAGTTGTAATGATGTTGAGATTATTTAATAATTCTTCGATTTTAGTAATGAGGATTAATTGCTTGGTGTCGTGAAAATAAATAAAATGATTTAGAGGTTAGTAGTAATGTTGGAATTAAGGAAAGTCGGATTAAATTTAATATTAGTGTTTGTTATCCAAGTATTATAAAATAATCGTATGATGATTGTATTCGTCAATAGATGTTATCTTGGAATTATTTTATAATGGCTTGTATACCTTTGTTTAATTTGATTTAAATGTTGACTGCTCAAGAAAGATTGAAGTGGTGTTTTTATAATTGCAGTCTAGTTGTTTTAATGTCGTCGCATTATGTTTAAAATGGTCATTATGTTGTCGATGTTTACCCTTGGTCAGGTGTCGATGTTCAAACCTTGAGGAAGTGGGCTTTTATGTGTTATGTCCCTTATGGTTAACTCTGGGTTTGTGACTGTGAGTCCTCCACCTGTGTTATGTCTGGATAATTTATGGTTGTTAGTCCACCATAGAGTTCTCATAGATAGTCTTATCCAGTTAGTGATCTAGTAGAGAGAGTGGCTTTCGGGTGGGGGCCGCACCCAAAGTGGATGGCAGGATAACCCCTCGAAAGTCAGCTATTAAGTGATAACCTAATAATTTGTTTAGGGGGTGGGTAGTTATTAATTTAATTAAGATAATACACCCCGTACACGGTTGAGTGCTTGTATAGGCTCAAGGTGTTTGGGAAGGCCTGGAATGGAAAACCTACCACCTTGTCCACACGAAAGGATGGTAGGGTCCGCATGATGCTTAGATGGAGCCGGGGGTTCGGGAGAGGTTACCAGGATAACCCATGATGGGGGCCGGGACCTATGGAGGCCTACCTAGGGTAACCATGTTAAGCCATGTGATGACACTCTCTCTCTAGGGTCGCTAGTGTTTTGTGAGTCGAGTCACTTGTGTACTGCGGAGTCATGTGTACTGTTGTACTTTTCTTGCTTGCTTGAGGGTCGTCTGCTATCTCCTAGCACGGTGGGGTGGTTCCATTATGGGATCACATGGTCGGGTGGTAGTGCCACTTCCCATCGGATATCTTGTTCCTACCTTCACGCGAGGATTGGCTTCGCCGGTGCATCTTGGTTCTTGCTTCTTGTAGCACTTATATTCTTGATTTTGTACTTTGAGGCCGTGTGGTCATTGTATCAATAACTTGTAACCTTTGTAATTTATTGTTCTTTGGAAGCCATGTAATTTTATGGAATATTGTAATTCAAGTCATGGGATGTATATTGTTTCAATTATATTTCCTATTATGTATAAATGAATCTTTGGAAGTATGTATGTTGTAAATCTTTAGCCTATCTTTTGAAGATCAATTTATGAATATGAATTATTTGATCGTTATTGGCTTTCCTTAATTTAAATGGATGATTGGATTAGTATTGTTATGTGGTTTTATTTAGAAGTAATCTTCGTTGGTAACCCTTTAGGATGTAATGTTAGTCTTCCGCTTATGTTAATTATTGAGCAAAGTTATGATTATTTCCCTTAATCTTTAAAAAAAAAATTATTGCGCCTTTTAGTTGCCTTGTTGTGTTGCTATCCTTTAGGGTTCCTGGCGGGGCATTACAATTTGTCCCTACAGGACATAAGATTTCATCTATCCAATATGGGATAGGCATCTACCCATACGGGGTAGGCATCTATCCAATTGGGATAGGCATCTACCCATGCGGGGTAGGCATCTATCCAATTCGGGATAGGGGGTGCTCTGACCAGAGACTTAGACTCATTGGGACCATTCGGGTCCTGAGCCACTCACTAAATACTACACTCTTCTAACAGAAGTGCACCAAGGTCACCATCCTTAGGAGTAATTAAATAACATAACACAAGCTTGAATTCCACCTCGGAATTTGGCTTAAAGCCTCGGGAAGTCAAGCGAATCCATACGGGATTCCTTCCGATTATGCATCGAATTACTTTTTCCCATTTTAATTATCTTTCAAATTAGGATTCTATTCAATCCTTCTATACCAAGCCTAGACCCCACCCACGAATGCCTAAGTACGAGGGACAACTCCGTCCCAAGACTACCTACATACCCGCTTCGGCACGAGATCAAGGTGTAAAGTATGTAGTTCTATTTTCTACTCTATGGTTTGATGTAAACTGATTAGTGGGTACGCAACCCTTTCTAGGGTCAATGTCTCAGACAGTTTCTCTGTGGTTGCTACCCACGATGGTAGCACTTAAACAAAGGCTCAAGATGGCCTATTGTTTGTGGCCTAACAACTACATCCTAACACCTATCATGAGTGTCACCCTTGACCAAGTTGTCAATCACCAATATCTCTTCAAGATAAAAAAAACAATTTCATAAAAGCATTTTACTTAACCAACCCTAAAGGGGGTTTACTATGGTTTATCTCAACGGATGAAAAATCATTTAAAAATTATCTTATTAGATTATCGATCCAAGAGGGATTACCCGCCCCTTGGATTTTAACTTCCAAGTGTCCCTTATTACTCCCCGATGATTTATAGGGACGATGCCACAAACATCATTGATGTAGCTTTATTAGGCATTAAGTGCAATAGTTCAACATGACGGCATTACCCGTAAGCGTGACCCAGAGGCATTGTATATACCGAACGCTACTATGTTTTGGTTTTCATCTTCCTTTATTTAGTTTTCTAACTACAAGCTATGAAAACATCATGCTTGAAAATAATTACTAATTGAACGTGCATAATTTTAATTGATTGAAATAACTACTTGATGAGCTACGTAGAATAAAAATCATAACTTGAAATATAGCTTGCATATGAAAACTTGCATATTAATAATTACATGTGTACTTGCATGGAGATGATAACGTCAATAAATGTAATTAATCTATAAGTAATTTGCATGATATAAGAATAGTGTAACTTGCATGCACGATTAAGTAATCCGAAAAATAGTAATTAATTTAGACCTTCGATTCAAATCATATTAATGTGAATTAATTGCTAAAGGCCAACTAAGTGCCCCAATGGATCTTAAATGGATTGAATAACTCTAATTAAGAGAATATGATTTACAATTATAAAATTTACTAAGGATAAATTAATTATGAACTTACTACACAATAAACCCCAAATTTTTCTAAGTTAAAATTCTATAACTTAAAATTTATACTAAGGAAGGAATTAACATTTCCTAAATGCCATTATTAAGAATTAAACTTGGAATTTAAACTAAAATAATTAATAGCAATTAACTTGAATTTTAACCCAAGTAATTATTAAAAACTCCAATTGCAAATTATATGAAAACTATCTATAAAATAAAATAAGCAAATTTTTTTTGTTTAAATAGTAAATAGGGGTGGAGGTGGGGACCATGGTTCCCATCACCATGTAGGCCCGTAGGGTTGAGGGGACACCACGGGCCCCTCCATTCCCCCTGCGGCCACTGTTGTGATAGTGACCGCAGGGGTAGTGGAGGGTACCACTGCACCCCCCCCCGACGGTTACAATAATCGTCATCCCTGCATAATTTTCAAATGTCGTGCCAGTACTAATTTATATTTGCCTTTTAAATAAATTTTAACATTTGAAATAAATTTTTTTTATATATATATATGTATGTATATTTTTTCTTTATATATATGAGGATACATTTCTAGATTATTAAATTACATAAGAAGAGCATATAACAGGTGTATATATATATATATATATATATATATATATATATATATATATATATATATATATATATATATAAAGAAATCATTAATGTAAGGGTGAGAATAACATTTTAATCCCAGGGAAAATATAACAGAGAAATAACATAAACAAAGAAATAATTTGCTCTAGTGATGCATAGATTATCAAGAATAGGCAGATGTTTATACAAAGCTCACACAGGGGGATTGAGAGTTTATTTCTCAACTAATATCCAGAGAGGGGGATTTATTTCTTCATGCACAGAGAGATTTATCTATTCATTCTCAGAAAAAGATTCATTTCTTCACACAGAGAGATTTATTCACAGAGAAAAAATTATTTATTCATTCACAGAGAGATTTTGATTCAACTATTACTCACAGAGAGATCTATTTAACTAATAATCACAGAGGAATTTATTTAACTAAAAATCATAGAGAGATTTAAAATAATCATAGAGAGATTTTTAAAATAATCACAGAGGGATTTAAATAATCACAGAGAGATTAAAGAATGAGATTCAGATTTCCATTTGAAGGACCAGAGAAATGAATCAGAGGGAGGAATAAAGATTGATCTAATCTAATTCTCAGCAGGGAATTGAAACAAATTCTTTTCTTTTTTTCTTTTTTCTTTTACTAATCTAATACTCAGCAAGGAATTGAAACAAATTGATCTAATTCTCATTAAGGAATTGAAACAAGATTGATCTAAACTAATTCGTAGCAAGAATAAGATGCATGATTCAAAATAAAATAAAACTGAATTAAAAGAACCTAGATACTTGAAATTGGTGTAGAATCCCCTATGAATCCTTCAATTAGCCTTCCTTGATCCTTCAAGATTGAAAAAAAAAACCTCCAAAGCAACCTTAGCTATTCTCCAAAATGAAATGTGACTACCAAAACAAATACTTGAGAGAAGAATTTCTTCAAGGAATAACCAACTCCCATTTTTGAAAACTTGCATATCATTTATAAGAAAATTCCTCTATTCCATTATCTAGAAAATTTAATTAAAAAGGAGATTCTTTCTCAATTTTGGACTTCATGCAAATTGATTAGACTTAGTGGAGGAGCTACATGCAAAGTGGTGGAGAATCCTCTAGAAGATTCTTATTCTTCCTACAACATGTGCCATAATTGGATGTGGAAAATAAATAATAAAAATAAGGTATATTTTCCATGTGTGTGTGTGTGTATTATTATTTTATCCTTTTATAATATTCATTCAATCATTTAAATAGCTTATCCAAAAATATAATAGAGTTGTATTTTTAAATCCAAAAGTGATAAAGGAGGATTGTGACACCATGAGCCATACATAATACAAAAATATCTCACTTGTGGATACCCTGTTAAATTAAATCATCTCTATAAAAATAGATACAAATTTATATAAAAAAAATGACATAAATATACTAATTTCACCATTTAAATTATTTTAAAGACCCTTAATATTATATAATTTTTTTTTCTTTACATGCTTTATCACCATTCAATCATGTAACTTTTTAGTTAATCAGTTCCATTGATCTATATAATCCATCAGTGATGGTTCATAAATATCAATACCTTTTAATTAGATAAATTATTGAAACTTCTAAACAATCACATATCTTAATACTACTATAATTAAAAAACATTTAACCATAAAATTTCTTCCAAAATTTAAACTGTTAAACTATTATTATCAATATTTGAAAAAACAATGTAATGTCAATAGTTATTTGTTAAAAGCAAAATTAAATTTTCCCTGAGCCCATCGCGCATTAGGGGAAGCATACAGTAGCTGTTATAGCTCACTTAGCACACCCAAAGATTCTAAATGGTACATCAGATTTTGACAATATTTTCTTGTTGTCTCTGCATGCAACTTAATGACTAGCTTATAGCTATTGTTTTGGCTTCTAGGTAGTAAAGATGTACACTTGAGATTCGTTATGTGTGCAAGGGTTAAAAAGTACACGTATCAAAGTGTCACCCGCTCTACTTAAAGATGCCCCAATAACCATGCACTTAAAATTGTCAATACTTATTTACAAATGTGTACCAATAAAGTGCACAAATGAGCCAATTATGATCCAAAAATGTTAAAAAATGATTGGCTATTGATACATGTAAAATTTATTAATGAACTTTATTTGGTTTTTTTTAAATTAGTAATTGAGAAGTTAGATGTACAAAAAAATGTTTAATTATGTAAGGACTATACACTCTCCCCCTAAATAACATGAAAAGATTCATAAGCATAAAAAAATCGATTGCACGATGAAGGACAATTAAACCCATTTGTATGTAATCATGTTTTTCTATCTTTTGTCATAAATATAAATATGACGCTTCGAAAAAAAATATCCAGTCGACTTTTACATTGTGGGGACTTTGGAGTTCAGTGATCTTTTCAACTGGGCCCGGTCTGTCTTTCTCGTCTTAATTATTTTTGGATCAAAATAGTTTTCAGATTAGAAAAAAACACGAATTCTACTTTTTGTCATATGAGATTGAAGGGAGGGAATTTGTGCGACTGTAATCCAAAGTTGAGAGATATTACTCAAAACGAGACATGGACCTCACAAATTCATCTTCCCATCCAAACAAAAAAAGCTTGCGTGAATAAGGCAAATGATATCTGCGATCCCGAAAATTTTAAAAGGAACTTGTACTATATAAACGATACAAATGCCAGGGTCCACAACAAAGAAGCAATTGGCAGAGCATGATAATGGAGGCAATTTTCCCCTGTTCCACAAAATCCTGCTTTAACAATGCCCCCAAATTCTCTCCACTCCCTTCTCATCCCCGTCGCCTGGTTGCATGCAACGTGCAAACGGAAGCAAAACCCCCTGCAACTACACCCACAGAAAAACCCACTTCTCCGAACAGATCTCCTGGTTCTGCAGAAGATTCGACGCCATTAAAGCCCCTGAATGTGCAATCATTCGGAAGCCTAAATTCTTCAGATCTGCAATCTCCACGGCCATTAACTGCCCTTGTATGCAACGCAGTCGACGATTTCATCAACAATTTCATTGATAAACCACTCAGGCCGTCGGTGGATCCGCGGATTGTCTTAGCCGGAAACTTTGCCCCAGTGAAGGAAACAGCACCGACAGAGTGTGTAAATATCCAAGGAATTCTCCCACCATGTCTGGATGGCGTATACATACGCAATGGCCCAAATCCCAGGTACGTTCCGAGGGCCGGGCACCATCTTTTCGACGGCGACGGAATGTTGCATGCGCTTCGAATCAAGGGCAACCATGCAACTTTCTGCAGTCGATTCGTCCGCACGTATAAATATGTTCAGGAAGACATAGCAGGAGGTCCAGTGTTACCCAATGTCTTCTCAGGCTTCTACAGCTTTGCAGGCATGGCCAGAGGAGCGCTTGTCACAGCCAGAGTTGCTCTGGGGCTCTTCAATCCTCTCAATGGCGGGGGACTGGCTAATACCAGTCTGTTGCACTTCGACAACAAGTTAATGGCTCTGGGTGAATCTGATCTGCCATATGTCGTTAGAGTAACGGACTCTGGGGACGTTGAAACCGTCGGGCGTTATGATTTTGATGGGAAACTGTTCATGGGTATGACAGCGCATCCTAAGCTCGATCCCGAGACTGGAGAACTTTTCGCATTCCGTTATGGCGCTGTGCCGCCGTTTCTCAACTACTTCAGAGTGGCGCCCAATGGGGAAAAGGAGCCCGACGTCGGAATTCTCTCCATGCTGCAGCCGTCTTTTATCCATGACTTCGCCATTACTGGTAAATACGCCATTTTTCCCGACACCCAGATCGTGGTGAAACCTCTGGACATGATCCTCGGTTCGGGCTCCCCCATCGGCTGCGACACCGGAAAAGTTCCCCGCCTCGGAATCCTCCCACGGTATGCTACAAACGACTCTGAAATGATGTGGGTCGAAGTTCCGGGGCTCAATTTCATCCATTCTCTGAACGCCTGGGACGAAGGAGACGAAATCGTGCTGATTGCTGCGAATTCGTACCCTGTTGAGCACATCCTGGAGAGGACCCATCTGGTGCATTCCACTGTGGAGAAAGTGCGCATAAATTTGAGCACGGGGATCGTCGTCAGGACTCCTCTGTCTTCCAAATGCCTCGAATTTGGTGTCATTAACGGCCGGTTTCTGGCCAAGAATAATCGGTACGCTTACATGTCGATTGGTGCTCCGCTGCCGAAAATTTCCGGCATTGTGAAGCTCGATTTTGAGAAGGAGGAGATGGGCGATGCCAAGGAGTGCGTTGTGGGTTCGAGGATCTATGGCCCAGGTTGGTTTGGCAGTGAGCCCTTTTTTGTTCCCCGGAGTGAAGAAAATCTGAATGCTGAGGAGGACGACGGGTATGTTGTGGCTTATACCCACAATCAGAGCACCGGAGAATCGCGCTTTGTTGTTATGGATGCACGCTCCCCAACGCTGGATATCGTGGCCTCTGTGGAGCTTCCTGTGAGAGTTCCTTACGGCTTTCATGGGCTCTTCGTCAGTGATAGGGAGCTCTCCTCCAGTCGTTTCTGAAATAGCTTCCCCTTTTATTTTCCAATGTATATACTCATTGTTAAAGTTACAATCTTCTAGTTTTCAGTAGGAAAATCATCTGAGCATTAAATGTTTTCTTCGCTTCTGCATTCTTGTAAATGTTCTACTAATTTCACCCTGGTTTTTTAGGATGTCAAAATCGCCAGGTTCTTCAATGTGTATATATATGATTCACATATGTGGCTCTTATCGCTATATGAGTATATCAAATATGGCTGGCCAATGAAGGGGTTGTCTGGGCAATCTATAGGCTAAGTGGATAAGGAATGGATCGATGAGCTTAATTTAAAAATTAGTCAGTGAAATTTAGATATAAATACTATTAATGTTGTAGTTTGTTAAATTATATGGTGTTGTAAAAAAACTTCTAAATTTGCAAATTATAGTGTTTTTTTGTCTTATTTTTTGTGGTTTTATAGTAATGGAGATGCAGATCATGAATATTTAGCTATTGAAAATTTCGCAAAAATCTTTTATGTTTTGCGAATTTTAGAAACCATACAAAATGCAATTTTATGTGAAAATTAACCACATCCAAAATAATAAAAAAATATTATAAATAATTTTTAATAATGTTAATAAAAAATAATTATATTTAAAAAAAAATAAAAATTTATTATATTATTTATATTATTACATACAATGAAATCTAAGAATGAAATATTATGGGTTGTGTATTGTGTATTGGTGAGGATCAAGTAAAGATAACTTTACTTCCAAGTTGAAGTTTAATTTAGATTTATTTTTCAAATACGATATTAAATGATCCTTCTTCTTACTATTTTGACTAGCATTTGAATTGTCAATGATTTTTGAAAGGCCAATAAGACCCCATTTCGGTGTAAGTAATGATGTCTTTATCTTTTGTCATAAGTATCTTGACTTTTGTATGGTTGGCAATTAAAGTTATCTTTACAAGAGGGTCCACCTTTCTTCTTCTTCTATTTTATGTTGATATGTCATCTACTGGGAGTATGGATTGAATGATCATGTATATTATAAATTTTTTTATAAATAAAATTAGAGATTTTTTAAATAAATGAAAATAAAATAATTTTAAATGGGTGGTTATTTGTAAAAAAGTATTTAATACTGAATATTAGTCAGTATACTTTAAGCTTCTTTCATATTCAAAATGCATTTAAAAGAGTTGATTGTAAGTTCTAACGAACATAAAAATGACATGGTATTCTATATACTTGTGGGTCACATGGATCATTTTTTTTCCTAATTCTACTTAATATTGCATATAAATACTACAAGTGCATTTGTGTACTAAGCTTTCTATTAGTAGTTTCAAGCTACATAGAGTAGTTGTTATTCATATGTAGTACATCATTCAATTTTCAATTACTCAAGATAACTCATTAAGTTGGAAAATAATTTTGCCCATTCGATTATCTAATTAAAAATTGGTTATGTATTCAATAGTGTTTCAAATGTTAACTTTTTCAAATTAATAAAACTCGTGAGCTTGTTCCACTTACCATGTCTTTGCCACCAAGGTAGCCACAAAGTTTATGATTAGAAAGAAGAACACTTATTTGTGGTTAAGACTTAATTGAAGTACCAAGGTTACAATTGAGAACACAAAATAAAAACCATATTATTTTATTTGAATTCATTTGGGTTTTTCTATTATTGAAGGGCTCCACATGATCACTGTTATTTACAATCCCCAAGTAGATATGAAATCAAAATGTCTGTTTGAGGGTAAAACATTTCTATTGTTGAGTTCATTATTATTTTTTGTCCCTACGAATCGTCTATTTTATTTTTGTTAGTAGTAAGGCTTCATCTCTAGATCTAGCTCTTGATATGGTATTCTTTATAGTTGTGGGTCATGGATCATTTTTTTTGAATTCTACTTAATATTGCATATAAATACCACAAGATTGTTTGTGCACTAAGCAAGTTATATTAGTGGTTTCAAGCTACATAGAGTCTAGTTGTTATTCATATGTATCATTCAATCTTCAATTGCCTAAGAGAACTCATTAAGTTAAGAAATATTTGTAGAAACCTAAAAT
Source organism: Cryptomeria japonica (assembly GCF_030272615.1). NCBI lineage: Eukaryota > Viridiplantae > Streptophyta > Pinopsida > Cupressales > Cupressaceae > Cryptomeria > Cryptomeria japonica. The sequence continues at coordinate 640,943,498 of NC_081406.1, read as the reverse complement.
TTGATTAATCTAGTTAATTAAATTTTATTATCCCAAATGCTCTTAAATTAAATAATTTCACACATAATTTAATTAATTAGTGCTTTTCCCTATCTAGCTAATTAATTGTATTAATTACTCTACAGTCCTATTTGATTAATTAATGGACAACCTAGAACCATTTAATTAATTAAATCCTCTTTCAACCCTTCTTCTATTAAATAAAATAATTATTTTATTTTAGCTAATTCACTATCCTTTTCCCCGGTTACATTAATTAATTAATCCTCCCCCCTTTTCTTTTTCCAACCCCTTTTATAAATTAATTCTAAATTAATTAATTCCTCCCCTCATCTAAACAATTAATTAATTGTCTAGATATGTCCCTTTCCTCCTAACTTCTAACCACCTAACCTAACCCCCCATCCTTACCCTTGGGTTATAACTACCCTATCCTCTCCAACCAACCTTATCCTAACCATCTCCCCTCACACATGTGTGCACATTCCCAAATATCTTTTATTTTAAATAAAAGATATTCCCCATTTTGGGTGGTTACTCCCCAAATAGACATGTATCCTCAAGGACACATGTCATTTCTCCCCAAGACATGTGTCCCTCCTTTGGGACACTTGTCTTCCCTCTTGAGCCACTCTTCTTCCACATGGCTTCCTTTGGAGTGCCAGTGTTACATTTTGAGAACCCCTCATCTTCCCTCCAATTCCTAGATTTAAACCCTCCCTTTTATTAGCAAATCATCCACTCTTTCACTATCATACCATTATAATGCCAAAATAAATCTACCTTCATCCAATCATATTGTTACTTTGTTGGAATTATCACTCATCACCCATATCTCATATTTCAACCACATCCATTATCATTTGTATCAATAATCATGGAGCAATATCGAGCATTCAAAGACGTCATTGAGCACACATAAAATCGAGGAACTATCAAATCCAAGTGGCTTATGGTTTGCATTTGTTTTGTCATTTTAATTCCATCATTCTTATCTTGAGGCGTATGATATCTTGTGTCTTCTTGGTTAATTAGTTTACTTTTTAATGCTTTGTATTCACACACACATTTTTCATCGTACAATAATTTTGCCCATTTGATTATCTGATTAAAAATTGGCTATGTATTCATTAATGTTTTAAATGTTAACTTTTTTAGACTAATAAAACTCATGAGCTTATCCCACTTATCCATTTCTTTCCCACAAAGTTTATGATTAGAAAGAAGAAAACTCGTTTTTAGTTAAGACTTAATAGAAATATCAAAGTTACAATTGAGTACAAAAATAAATACCATTTTCCATTTGAATCTATTTTGACTTTTTATTATTGAATGGCTCCATATGATCACTATTATTTACAATTTACAAGTAGACATGAAATGAGAATGTGTGATCTAAATTAAAACATTTCTATGGTTGAGTTCATTATTAATTTTTTCCCATTGAATCCTATATTTTATTTTTGTTAGCAATAAGCCTTTACCTTTAGATCTAGCTCTAACATGGAATAATACATGCACCTCCCATAACTAAACTTGCATGTCAAAGCTATTAGAGTTACTATGTATTGGTGCATATCAATAGATGAGAACCCTTAGTGGATGTCAATTGTTATAGTTGGAATCCAATAATTGCATAATCTTATTGAATATAGCTCAAAAATAAATAAATTGGACAATATTAATTTCAAGAAACATGAAATTCAAATATTATTTTCTTCAATACAACCATTATTTATAAAACTTTAACAACACTAAAAACCTCATTATACATTTGGACATATACCTTGAAATCAACAAAACACACCCAATCTAATACATTTATAATCACTAGAATCTTCCAACCTGGGTGTTGAAGTTTCTTATTTCATTATTCTCTCATTATTTTTCATGTCTAACTATCACCAACTACCTACAACTCTTCTCCTCTAGGCATTAGATTCTCCTTCTGAAATCTTCTTTTCTTGGTTTGTTTTTCTCTCAATCTAGTCATTTTAATTCATCTGGTAACTCCCTGCAAGCGTTAATTTTTGTAACTCCCATTCTCCTGCATCCACTAGACACGTAGGATAATTCTTTGGCAAAATAATGGCATTTGAAAACTTAAAAATGGAGTCTAAATCGACATTAAATAATCCAATTCCATGCTTTGGGATTGGATTTCCATTCCTCCATATTTGAAGGCATTATATCTGTAAAGCGGAAAATCAAACCCTAGGTGTTCCCCCACTCCATGGAGAGAGAAAGGGGGTCACTAGGATTGACAGTTTTCACTTAGGAGAGACTTTACATTCAAAAGAGGGGTTGAAACTCACAAGATCCAATCCCACACAATGCAAGATTGAATTCTAAATGAGTTTCAAGGGTTGAGACAACAAGGATACCCTCTTTTGTAAAGAATGTAGATAGAAGGATTGAACTAGGAGTGTATGTAAAAGTAAGAAAGATTCGCTTATAGATGGAGATAGGGACACGAGATGAAGCTACGGACTTGAAATTAGTAGTAAAATGTTGAGACGATGCTGTCCTGCAAGTTTGAGCGAAAGTTGACGGGACGATGGCGCCCGGAGTGCACACAGTCCTCCGAAAAATCCGCAAAACGAAGGGGGATCTGTTCATCTCTGCACCAGGGTTCCAGATCTTCAATTATAGCCGCGTACCTTTAACCTACACACAGAAAAGAGAGGACGATTGGGGGGTTAGGGATTAGGGGTTTGCCTTCAGGTCAAACCCCGGTTTTGGAATTAACCAAGAAATGAGAATGTTGTAAATGTAAATGTTTGTAATGTAATCCAGTACTGATACCTTGTTGTAAGAATGTTTGTATTCTTACATGCGAAGGTGTAATGATGTTGTATGTTGTAGGTGATCTCCTCTTCAATGGTTGAATCCTTGTCTTGAATGCAACACCTAGCCTTGAATGGAGACGTAGAATGCCTAATTGCTTGAAGGAATGCTTGAATGCTTGAATGTTTAAATGTTTGAATATTTGCCTATCGCTTCCACCTCTTGCACACATATATTTTTCACCGCCTTTCTGGGAGGGGAAATGTAGTTTATATACTTGTCAATTAGGGTAAGGAGATTGATTTTTCCGACCTTAGGCCGACCTAGGAGCATTATTTTCCAAATTACAAACTTGAAGACCCGATGCCCAATAAGAGACCGGGCCCAAAATAGGGCCAGGGACCAGGGCGCTGGGCGCCATGGTCCCACCTCCCGGGATAGCAAGGTGCAAGGAGGATCAGGCCAAGGTGCAATTTTTGATGTCGTAAACAAGTTTCGGGGTCTCCATTCAGGTTCAACGTTGCGCCGCCATCGTGAAGACCCAAATGCAGTCGAAATTGCAAGTGTCACAATTTTATGACGCTACATTTAGCCCCCACTTTAGCGGGAGTATAAGCGTACGCCCATACTTCCGGTAAAGTACAAGGAAACAACATTGAAAGACTTTCACCACGTCGAGGAGGCAAGATACACCAAGCCCCCAGTGGACTAAGGATCTTACGACTTTGATTGACAAATTAAAAGGGAAGATCACGAGGGAGAACCATGACTGTCAGTAGTAAGGTTCCCTCACTATGAGTCATGCAAGAAAAATACCAAAAATTTTCAAGTATCTTGGAGAGATATGAATGGAGTGTATGCCCCCTACGTTAAAGCGATCGCACACACCTCATCAGGGGTGATTGCTTTAAGGTAGTGATACACATAAGAAATGAGAAGGGAAAGGAGCATGTTATCACAAAGATTTAGCCCCCAAGTGTGAGATAAACCCAAGGATAATAGACACAAAACACAAAGCACGAGGTGACTTCGCTTTCCTTGGGGTCAGTATGTTGTATGATAATTCATGTATATCATATGTATGCATAATTGTTCTTCATTCCCCAATCAAGGAAGGTCACCTAGAAGAAGGGAACACGTGTCTTTTGAGTCAACATGAGAGAGACCAAAAGAGATCTCAATGCTTTGCATCGTCCTCAAGTAGACAACACTAAGGACAACAAATAGAAGAATGGGAATAACACATAGAAGAAGTAACAAAAGAGATCAAGAGAGGAGGAGAGAGTCTGCTATGCTAATGAACTAGTCTAGCACGTCATCCACCCCCCGATCTTGCTGATCAATATTTCGGGAAGGCAGGAAACACGCTAGAGGAGGAACATCCAACACAGCAGATGGAGCTATCACAAGATCCAAACAAGGGCTATGTTCATGTTCCAAGCCACGTTGTTCTTGTCTAGGAGCTAGGATAAGTGCTTTAGAAAATTCGTTAGATAAATGGTTATCAATATCAACATATTCATATTCACTATCAAAAGAAAGAGGAGTAACATTTTCATCATGAATAACATTTTCATCTATATCATCATCAAGATTTATAAAAATAGGATCTTTAACTCGCACAGGATCAAAACCATCATGCATCTTATGTTTAGGAGATTTTGACTCAATTTTCGGCTGAGGAGAAAATGGAATAATGCTAGCTGAAGGTGTTTTTGGGGATTGCAAAGTTTGAGAAGCAGCTGCACAAGCTCTAAGACGACGCTTTCGTCAGCGTTCACGCGCAGAACGATTTCGTCTAGTCTTAGTAGGAAGTTGAGAAGATTGAGGAGGAGGAATGTTCTCATCCTTATCACTTGGGTGTTTAGGTTGTGGTCTCTTAGGTTGAATAATAGGAGAAGAGGAAGGTCTCTTCTCTCTATAAGAGGAAGGAGGAGGCACTGCTCCATATAAAGGAGGAATATCTGGTTTAGGAAGGAGACCAAGTCCATCATGACGAGGAGGTATAGGTCTACCTTTAGAAAGTTTATTAGACATAGGCATAGTCACATCCATAGGGATGGGTTGGGAATCTTCTTGAGGAAAGACATTAGTTTTATCTTTCAAAGGAAGAACTTCCTTCTCAAGAATGATAGGAATATCAAGTTTGGGTATTCTAGGTTCACTTAGAGATAGGATCATATCTTTTTTCCACTTTTGATAGGATTTGAAAAGATGATCACTTCGCGGTGGAAGAGATTGAAATTGTTTAGGCCAAAAATAATCAATAGGAACACTAGAAATTCTTTCAGCTAGTTTAAAGAGACTATGATTGACAGTAACAACTTCACCATTATGGGGAAATTTCAAACACTTGTGAATAGGAGAAGCAATAGCTTTCATGGAAGATAGCCAAGGATAGCCTAGCTTCACACGAAATTGTTCAGATGATGGAATAATAGCAAAGCTCACATCAAGGGATTTGTTATGGACCTCAATAGGTAATGTAATAGAACCAATTGCAAGAGAAGAAAATGCATCAAATAATTTCACAACCACATTTGTTTTGTCATAGATCACTTGATTCAATTGCAAAGTAAAAAGAAATTCTTCAGTAATGACATTAACCATACAAGAAGGATCAATAAGCACTCCACGACAAGGTGTATTCTTGACTTTTGCAACTATATATAAAGGACCATCAGGTGCCCTGATAGTTTCACTGGAGTCAAATGTGATGGAAGGTTCTTTAGGGATTTTCTGCTGCTCCACAAAGTTAATCACATTCGGAGTCATAGACACAAGACCATCAGGTGAGAAAGAGGAATCATTAGTCTCAATCACATTAGAGGTATGAGAAGGTAATGGATCAGTAAAAATCTTAAGATTTTGGTTAGGAAGAGCTATAGATGTGTTGCCTTTATCATTCACACCTGAAACAGAGATAGTATTATTATCAATCAAATCTTGAATTTTACCTTTTAAAGCAAAACATTTTTCAGTATCATGCCCCGGTTGACGATGAAATTGACAAAAAGATTTGTTATCAAAATAGGGTGAATTAATCTTTGCAGGATCTATTTGCTTTATAGGAGGGAGGGTAAGCACATTTTGTTCCAATAACTTATTCATAATACTATGCAATGATTCATTCAAAGGGGTAAACTCTCTTTCTTTCTTGAAAAACTTAGAAATAGGAGGCACACCTGATGCTACATTCACATTATTGTTGGTGATGTTTTCATTGAACTTAATGAACCCTCTGTTCGGTTTAAACTTCCCAAATGGTTGTTGACTACTATCACCCTTATCACTCGGAGCCATAGGATTTGCTTGTTCCATTTGACTCACAGTCAGTTGATAATTGTGAAGAGTTGCACACAACTGTTGGAAAGAAGTAAACTCAGAAAACAAAAGTTTTTCTCTAATATCTTTTTGTAAATTAGAAATAAATATTCTTTGAATATCATTATCAGGTACTGGAAAAGAAATTTGAGCACACAAATGCTTATATCTACCAATGAAATCAGTCACTTTTTCTTTAACACCTTGTTTACAATGCATTAAATCAATCAAAGTAACTTTAGGACTTATATTGTTTTGAAATTGTTGAATAAAAGCATTTGCAAGTTGTTGGAACGAAGTAATAGAATAGGAAGGCAATGAGCAATACCATTGTAGAGCCTTATCTCTTAATGTTCTAGTAAACTGTTTTGCAAGCAACCTTTGGTCATGAGCAAAATCGGTACATATTGTTTGAAAGGTCTTAACATGTGTTAGAGGATCACCTTTTCCATTATAAAGTTCCAACTGCGGGATTTCAACATGCTTAGGGGGGATAGCTCGAACAATGTCAAGAGAAAGTGGGATCGCAACATCAAATGTGGGCACACTAAACTTAGATTGATTCATAGAGGCAATTTGTTGCTGTAAAGAAGAGACAGTTTGTGCAAGATTGTTAATGGTCGCTTCAGTCGAAGAGTTCATATTAGACATGTTAGATTGTGATGGAGGTATTATGTTATTGAAAGAAGGTATTGATTGAGAGTAAGGTGGCGGGACACTATGATGGTTAGTCATAGGAGATTATTGGAAAAAAGGAGCACTACAAGGAGGAATGGAATGGTTAAATGAATTGCCCCCTTGCGTCATGTTCATTTGTGGAGATGTAATAGGGACACTCATTGAAGGAATGAATGAAGAAGTCGGATTGAATGAAGGCAGAGGGTTGATTGAAGAAGAAGGATTGCCCCCATGACTGGTGATCATAGGTGGAATGTTTTGTATTGAAGTAGTCATTATGTTTGATGTAAAAGTAGGTATACTAGCAATAGAAGTTGTCAAAGGGGTAGAATGATTGACTTGAGTAGGAGGTTGTGTATAACCTAAAGTTTCGGCACAACTCTTCATAGGCATCACATTTGAATCCACGATGTGTGCAATACTACACAAAATATCAATTCCATTCTTATCACTTTGAACCATACGTTTTAGACCCTCAATTAATGAAAGAGCTTGACTATCGGGGTATTCTTGAGACATCCATTGCTGAAAATCATCAAATTGGTTATCCAATTTCGAAAGTTGTTCTACAGAAACCTCATGGAGAGCTTCTTCATCATTAAGAGGATTAAAGGAATTTCCCATGTCCTCGTTAAAAAGGCCATTTAAATTAGGTTCCATCTCCTTGGTAATTAAACCTTGGAAAGACTTAATTCTAAGGCTTCGTCTAACGGGAATAGTGTAAGTAGGGCTTATTGTTGTAAAACTCATGCACAACTTCCAAGAAAGGTAGGCACAATTGAAAATTAGGGCCAAGGGGGTAGCACTTAATTTTAATTGAGATCTTGAATTTATTTTCGAATTTAGAGGTAGCAAATTTCAATAAAATCAGCCAATCTCCTAGATTTAAGCTGTTAAATGCAATCATGACAATCTCCCGAAGTTTCAGAAAAAATGTCGGGGACCGTGGCGAACGGAGTGCACACGGTCCTCGCAACTTTTTTTGAAATTTTTAGGTATGAAAGTTATGATGATTTTAAAGCTAATCTGAAAAAATTGAGTGATTTTACGATCTGTAGATAGGCCAAATTAAAGTTACAATCTCAAAATTGAATCCTACCAAGATTGTTGAAAAATGCAAAATTTGAATTTTGAAAAAGAGAGGGAAACTGAAATTTTGAATTTTATGATTTTAGAGGGAATCCTAAAAGCAATGCAAGCTTTGAAATTTAAAAGTTGACTCAATTTCATGCAAAATTCAATTTCAAAAGTCACAAACTGCAAGAATTTGAATAAAGCACTGAAATTTTGAATGAATGCCAACACACTTTTCAGATTTAGGACTGTAAGAAACACAATTTTAACACAAAATTTCAATTTCAACAATTTTTGAATGATTATAAGCCTTAATCCAAGCAATCGCTAGACCAACTTTGACTTTAATTTTGAAAGGGTTAGAATTGATGAAATCAGCCAAGATTCTGGATTTTAGCAGAAAAATACAGTAAGATCTAGCTCCCGAAATTTTAGAAAAAATGTCGGGGACGATGGCGCTCGGGGTGCACATGGTCCTCGCAACTTTTTTCAAAATTTTTAGGGATGAGAGATATTATGATTTTGTTGCGGAATCCAAAGTTACAGCCGATTTGGAGGTGTTTTGATCAGTGAAATCATCAGTCAAAGGTTGAATCAAGAGGGTTTTAAAAATTAGGGTTTTGACACTTAACCACTTAATTTTCAGAATTAAAGCACAAATATGATTTGACAATTTGCAATAGAAGGGTAGATTTGAAACAAGCATTAACAATTAAACATTTCACAAGCTCAATTACTAAAAAGAAAATTTAGGGTTTTTATGCAATTAACCTCTAAAATTTGCAAAAGATCAAACATGGAAATGTAATTAAGGAAGCAAAATTTTTTCAGATCTAACCAAGAATAATCAGAATTAGGATGTTCACGTCGGGTTCACCAAAATGTAAAGCGGAAAATTGAACCCTAGGTGTTCCCCCACTCCATGGAGAGAGAAAGGGGGTCACTAGGATTGACGGTTTTCACTTAGGAGAGACTTTACATTCAAAAGAGGGGTTGAAACTCATAAGATCTAATCCCACACAATGCAAGATTGAATTCTAAATGAGTTTCAAGGGTTGAGACAACAAGGATACCCTCTTTTGTAAAGAATGTAGATAGAAGGATTGAACTAGGAGTGTATGTAAAAGTAAGAAAGATTCGCTTATAGACGGAGATAGGGACATAGGATGAAGCTATGGACCTGAAATTAGCAGTAAAATGTCGAGACGATGCTGTCCTGCAAGTTTGAGCGAAAGTTGATGGGACGATGGTGCCCGGAGTGCACACGGTCCTCTGAAAAATCCGCGAAACGAAGGGGGATCTATTCATCTCTGCACCAGGGTTCCAAATCTTCAATTACAACCGCGTACCTGCAACCTACACATAGAAAAGAGAGGAAGATTGGGAGGTTAGGGATTAGGGGTTTGCCTTCAGGTCAAACCCCGGTTTTGGAATTAACCAAGAAATGAGAATGTTGTAAATGTAAATGTTTGTAATGTAATCCAGTACTGATACCTTGTTGTAAGAATGTTTGTATTCTTACATACGAAGGTGTAATGATGTTGTATGTTGTAGGTGATCTCCTCTTCAATGGTTGAATCCTTGTCTTGAATGCAACACCTAGCCTTGATTGGAGACTTAGAATGCCTAATTGCTTGAAGGAATGCTTGAATGCTTGAATGTTTAAATGTTTGAATATTTGCCTATCGCTTCCGCCTCTTGCACACATATATTTTTCGCCGCCTTTGTGGGAGGGGAAATGTAGTTTATATACTTGTCAATTAGGGTTAGGAGACTGATTTTTCCGACCTTAGGCCGACCTAGGAGCATTATTTTCCAAATTGCAAACTTGAAGACCCGATGCCCAACAAGAGACCGGGCCCAAAATAGGGCCAGGGACCAGGGCGCTGGGCGCCATGGTCCCACCTCCCGGGACAGCAGGGTGCAAGGAGGATCAGGCCAAGGTGCAGAAAGATGCAGTTTTTGATGTCGTAAACAGGTTTCGGGGTCTCCATTTAGGTTCAACGTTGCGCCGCCATCGTGAAGACTTAAATGCAGTCGAAATTGCAAGTGTCGCAATTTTACGACGCTACAATATCATTTAAATATGTATTAAAATCATTAATCTTTAAAACTTTGGAGCCACAAAGTGATCAAATTTAAATATTTAATTTCTATGTTTTGTATGTGTTCATTGATTGAAGGAATTTTTCTTGCAAGAAACAAAAATAAAATCAAACAAACCATAATTTTCAAATAGAATTTTTTTTGTATAATGCAATATCACATATGGACCCAGATGCTCCTACATTCGACACTCCCGATAGAAAGAAATATTTCAAAATCTAAAACTCATGAAGATTTATACACTAGTATTGGAATAAAAAACTTTAGAAGTTTAGGTTTGCCACCCATGTTTCCTCTTCCATATTCTATCCTCTCCATTTCACCAAATATTCCTTATACTCTTTGTCTCATGTCTTTTTGACCGCTCTAAAGTCTATTACTTCATCAATTTTATCACTTTTCTTTTTCAACAACTGTAATGAGCCCAATGTGTTATGTCATAATAATCTAAAACCATATCATTTTTCCTAATTGTTTCTTCTTTGTAATAATAATACAAATAAACGAAATTAAGGTTTGGAGATATATCTATCATTGTTGGTAATTCTATTTCATATGCATTATTTGGATTTTTTTAAGAACTTTATATGGCCCAATATTTTTCCACTTCAACTTGTCGTACGTACCTTGTGGGAATATCTCCTTTCATCTAGACGAGCTAAGACCAAGTCTCCCACCTCAAATTCATCTTCTCTCCTATTCAAATCAACACGATATTTATATTTCTTCAGGGTACTTTCTTCCAAATATATTTTTACTTATTTATGTGCGACTCATATAAATACTCTACATAGTCTTCAACAACACTTTTTCTTCCTAAGTTTGTATTATTTCTCAATTCATGGACATGTAACTTGGACTAAATCCATAATTTACAACATGAAAGAGGTTCTTACTAATGATTCTATTGAATTATTTTATTTAAATTTAGCTTGTATGAATACTACATCTCACTTATTTGACTTATTACCTTTCAAGCATCACAACAAATTTATAAGACTCCTATCAGCTAATTTTGTTTGTCATGGATCTGTTTGAGGACGATAATATAAGTTAAAAGGTAACTCTGTATCTAACGTTTTTCGTAATGTTCTCCAAACATGACCAACAAATTTTGAATCTCTATCTTAAATAATGCTTCTGGTCAATACATGTAACCTAATGTGTTGCATCATTTAAATTCTTCCATGTGATGAAATGTGTGATTTTAGAAAATCTATCTACCACAACAAAAATGGAGTCATTACCTTTCTGAGTCTTTTGTATCCCAAGAACAAAGTCCACTCTCATTTCCTCCCATGTTATTTATAGTGTAGGTAAGGCTGATATAAACATATGTTTTGACTTGTTATTTTTGCATTTTGACATATCAAACAATTATGCACTATCTTCTTCACATCTATTATTCATTCTCAACCAATAATATCCTTCACTCAGCTACCCCAATATTTTATTAACTCCAAAATACCTTCCAAGTCCTCTATGCTTCCCTCTAATCAAACTTTCCCTCATTGTCCCTTAAGAAGTGTATAACTTTCTCCTTAAACAAAAATCCATCTTGAATGGAGTTTTGAAATTTGTTACAATGGAGCATGGAGGGAGAGGAGGGAGCGGGGTTAGGGTTTCTGCAGGGGGAGTCATGGAGGAGGGGATGATGAATCTGATGGTGATGAAGATGATTGGATGAGGCCTGCTAGGTGCTTAGTTTCTTGGCCTACGGTTTGGTATGCTTCTTTCTCAATCGAGCTTTTTGCTTGCAAGGAATTCTGGTGGGCGGTGGTGGCATCCTTGGTGATTGAATCTGGTCCTATTTCGGCTGGTTGGTTGAAGGGCTTAGGTTCCTATTCCCTTGCTCAACCGATGGGTTGGTCTGCTTTCGTCATGGCTCGACATTCTGGGTTGTTCTTTTTTGATTGGGGGTGTTCACTTCTTTTCTTGTATGTTTCCTATTTGGCCCCTGCTCTATGTCCTGGCCATGGTAGTTTTTATGTGCCTTGCGGGCTGGTGCTTAGGTCGATGGTTTAGATTCTATTCCATCTATTATTATCGGTGCTTCTTCGTTCTCGTGCCTTCATTTTGGTATGATGTGTTGGTGCCCCTATTTCAGCTTGAGGGTTTTTCTGTTGTTTGCTTTCTATGGCTTCCCGCCTGGGCTTTGGTCTTTCGTGGGTGTGTTGGACGATAGAGATCTTAGAGGGTTTTGGCTCTTCACCTTCTTGGAGGTTGGTCTGTGGTTTGTGTCCTATCTTGGCTTCTCTCTCTTTTTTCTTTCTCATGGGTTGTTTGCAGAGTTGTTTATTGAGGTGATTCCATCTCCTATTGAGGTGGAGATGTGTTTTGCTTATCTTCCCATGGTAGATGTAGGGAGAGGTTTTGAGTGGCTGCTCTCCTTTGACGATCTCTTTGGTCTTTTTCTGTCATGGTTATGGGATCCATGTTAAAACCCAGTGCTTTAGGTTTGGGGAGCCTGGTTAAATCTCGTGGGGTGGATTTTATTGGACTTGGGATCTTTATGATAACCCATGTTTTCTTGATCCAGATGAAGGTTAAGGGAACCTTGTTAAAACCTTTATTTATTCTGCTGTTGGGATCCGATCTTCCTTGTTTATGTCATGTTTCTCTTGGGTCCCTTTATGACGAGGGTTTTTCTATCCCTCTCTTTCTTGATTCCATGGCTTGGTTTGTTATGCTCTATTTTCTGCATCTTGGGGTTTCTTCGATTATTCTTATTGAGGTGGTCCTATCTTCTATGGAGGGGGAGATGGATGTGGTTGGAGTTGACCCATCTCCTATTGAGGTGGAGTCAAATGATGCTAGTTATGCCTGGAAGTTTCATACCATCATGGTTGTTTGTGCTGAAGGTTTTGGGTGCCTTGTCGAAACCTTGTCTGGTTGTAGGAGCCTTATAAAACCCACTCTCAAGGTTGAGGAAGCCTGGAAAAACCCTATATATTTTGTTCGTATCTGGGACAGGTTGGATGCTGGCAGTTTTCAAAGGTCCATTTTGGCAAGTATTTGGTTTTGGTTAGGATCAGAATTTGCTTTTGGTGGCCTGGAGACTCTATTACAAGTTAAGGGAGCCTAGTAAAACCCTTCTTGTTGGCTGAGGGTGCCTAATAAACTCTTGTTCTCTATTTTTTAGATCTATAAGTTGATTTAGATATGTTGTTTTTGTCAACCTGGTTTGTATTGGCTTACTTTTGTTGACTGGATGGCATTAGTTTGGTTGTGGTTGCTCTATTTTTTGCAGCCTCTTTTGCCACTAGTTTTATAACGTTTGATCCATCATGTGTGATTGTGGCTGGGCTGCTATTGGTCTTTGATGTATCTTTCTGCAACGTTCCTTTGTTGGTTCTGGATCTGTGAAAAATCTGAGGGTTTCAGGTCCCTTCAAAACCTATTCTACGGGGTTTCTGGTCCCCTCAAAACCTGTTTACCCTAATGAAAAATAATTCATCTTGAATGAAGTATTCTAGCCATTGTGTTCTATCTCTTTCAATTGGAACTATGCAAGTTACCTATCTTCACCAAAATTTGGATCCTTTTCGTATTTGTTTTAATTGAATTTCAAATCCCATAACATTTATATTTATCTCATTCAATACCAAGCAACTTCTACTTAATGCATTAGCTACTTGGTTTGATTTTTCACTTTTATGTTTAAAATTACATTGGCTATTAATAAATTATAATGCATGATGGTGAGTGTAGAGAATAAATTCCTTGGGTAGCAAATAATGCATTCATTTCTTGAGTACTTGCACAATAGCATAAAATTCTTGATCATACACTAAATATTTATCTTGTCCTCATTTATTTTTTCACTTAAGTATGCAGTGGGTATTCCTTTTTGACTTACAAGTCCGCCTATTTCTGCCCCACTTGCATCACAATCAACTTTCAAAATATTTCGTTGAATTCTGGTAATGATTTACTATGGGTTGTTCTATCACTTTATCTTTCAATATATCGAAACTAAATGGTTTGCTACAACTATCCACTTGAATTATCTTCTTCCCTCTTAGATCGCGTCAATGATATAAGCATAAATGCCACTAAAATTTCTGATAAACTTCCTATAAAAATTATTCGAACTATGAGAACTACTTGCTTCAAACATGTCTAGGTGATGGCCAATCTAATATTGCCTTAACTTTTTTTTGGGTCAATCTATAATAAAATAACTCTTCTTTCCTAAAACTACATTTCTTAAGATTAATAAACTAATTTTCTTCTTTTAATTTTTATAAAATAATTCATAGATGCTCTAAATGTGGGTATGTGTAGGATCATGGTGTGCCAAAATAGACCCTTAAGTGGAAATGAAATTTCAGAAAATCAGAGTTATGTAGCTTGACATGAAAATTTGAATAAGTTGTGAACATTATTTTTAAAATATGTAAGAAGAGAATATATAGAAAATTGAATGAAGTTTCTAAGCTACTAGTTCTTTTTTGGAAAAAAAAAATCCTATTTGATGAAAATTTCAAATTTCAATGTAGTGGTACTAAAATTTCAGGAAAAAAATAAGAAGTAGACATATGTCTGACCACCATAATCACAATCAAATATTAATATTTTTTTATAATATTTATAATATAAGTATAAGACTCATGTCCGGATGTGACACATATTTTTTTTAAATTTTTTATAAATTAAATAATTATTTATGAATTTTTTACTACATCTTTTTAGAAATTCAGAAACTCCTACGTCTGAACACCTTAACTTGGTCAAAACCTTATGAAATTTAATTTTTTTTAATTTTTCCCTATATTAGACAAAGCATAGGATGTGACACATGTTTCGGTTTCAAAAAATGTTATACCGTTTGAAAGTTATGAGTGTTTTTCAATAAGTATATCAATCAGGACTATTGTCAGAATTCAATTAGAAAATAAATAATAATTATTTATTAAAGTTGAAATAAGACAAGCCTTATATTGTTGGAAAGCTGGGAACGTCCTTAAAAAAACCTTTTCATTTTATCAATTTTGGTTACAAAAAAAGTCGTCAGCCACCAGTGTAAAGTCTGGAAAATCAAGGAATACTGAAAAACACGTTTTTTTAGTTGACTTTCCAAGCTTTTCCCTTCCAAGCCAAATACCAAAGCATTCTTGAGCCAAAATTTGAAATTTGAAAATTTGACTACAAAAATCAGATATCGGATAAAATAAAATTGGATATTGGATTTTATCCAATATCCGATTTTAGTACAAAAAATTGTGGTCCCCAAAAAATTTCCCATTGCCGCCATTTATTTGGTAAACTGCCATATATGAGAGAGAGAGAGAGAGAGAGAGAGAGAGAGAGAGAGAGAGAGAGAGAGAGAGAGAATATGACCCCTAATGACACAATTTGGTGTCTTAAGGGGTCCTATGGTGTCGTTAGGGGTCATATGGTGTCTTGGGACACCATAGGACCCCTTAAGACACCAAATCATGTCGTTAGGGGTCATATGGTGTCCCATGAACCCTTATGACCTCTTAGGACACCATATGACCCCTAATGACACCATATTGGGTTGCTTTGGGTCATATTGTGTCCTAAGGGGTCATATGGTGTCCATAGGGGTCATATGGTGTCCCATGAACCCTTATGACCTCTTAGGACACCACATGACCCCTAATGACACCATATTGGGTCGCTTTGGGTCATATTGTGTCCTAAGGAGTCATATTGTGTCCTAAGGGGTCCTATGGTGTCCCAAGACACCATATGACCCCTAACGACACCATAGGACCCCTTAATACACCAAATCATGTCGTTAGGGGTCATATTGTGTCTTATAGGGTCGTAGGACACAATATGACCCCTAACAACATGATTTGGTGTCTTAAGGGGTCCTATGGTGTTGTTAGGGGTCATAGGGTGTCCATAGGGGTCATATGGTGTCTTGGGACACCATAGGGTTCATACGGTGTCTTGGGACACCATAGGATCCCTTAGGACACAATATGACCCCTTAGGACACAATATGACCCAAAGCGACCCAATATGGTGTCATTAGGGGTCATATGGTGTCCATAGGGGTCATATGGGGTCCATAGGGGTCATATGACCCCTTAGGACACCATATCACCCCTAACGACATGATTTGGTGTCTTAAGGGGTCCTATGGTGTCCCAAGACACCATATGACCTCTAACGACACCATATGACACCATTATAGGATATGTTAACCCATCATCATCTATCACTAGTTGTGTTAGCTTGTGTTTTCCCTGTACACATCGTGCCAACCAATATTTTGATCTCTCTTCATTCCCTTGCAGTGCAACAACTGCAAAAACATGTCCTGATTGTACAAGATCTGATAGACGATCATACTCAAGTGAACTTTCCATGTCATCGTTTGACAAGGATATTGTTTGAGATAAAGGAGTTAGATAGTGGGGAACCCACGTATCAACCCACTCACTTGACTCACACTGATCCCAATCACACCAAACACAACTCTGACAAAAACAAGCCAACGCTCATGTCCAAATGGTCCATGTACTTGCATCTAAGCTGAGAAATGAATGCATTTTTGAAGAATCTTTAATTGTTTGACAATCCAATCTATCTCCCATTGTTCCCCCCTCAACCAACCAAAAGAATCTGCTCACTACTAAATCAAGAGTACCTCCATGTGACAATGTTGAACTACACCAATCAACAATAGAACGTGCATCAGAGAAATTTGCACCTGAAATCCTCAATTGCTCCTTAACTAGAGCTCTCTTCAAACATGCACCTGCTCCATCATGCTCTCCCTTCCCATGCCCTACCTAAAAAAAACACCAAATATGAGGTTTATGCCTCTCCACATGCATTCTACTCAACCAATAAAACATACGGGCATTCTTGAATTGACCCATAAAGTTATCTGACCATATTATATGTCGGTCAATTGCAATATCTTTCTCATGCAAGAACTCAAAAAAATTCTCGAAAGAATGTTGCACATACTCGCAGGAGTGTGATCTATCATCACTTATATAAAAATGATACTCCCTGATTATCTTCCTGTCCTCTTCTATACTATCAGGAGCATGTCTATATGTAATGTGAACAAAAGTAGCAATCTGGACTAAATTATAGTACTGAGACTGTACCTCATTTTGTGGTTGCAATGTATAGTTCTCTGCAAAATCAACCACCGATACAATAGTGCCAATCGGGAAAGTGTTCTTACACATCCTGAACTATTGATCCAACCACTGAGACCTATGGGTGTGCCTTGCATACTTGTAGAAAAGATTTTCCTTAAAATCTAAAATAAAATCAGCAATACTCACTTCTCTTGAGACTAATTCGCATCTAGAACCTTCACCTCCACTCTTCAAAGTATTTTTCACTGTCTCGTATCTTTTTTTCTCAACATAATTATTTCCAAACTCGCGTTCGCTACCCTCATGAAAACACGAAACAAAATTTGACAACTCACTGCATTCTGAGCACTTTTCATTCAAGCAATCATTTCTATAGAAATAGCAGCCATCATCTCTAGGGCATAAAAATAGATCTTTCAAGTCTCTTGATGATCTTGGAAATAGCATTGCACCACACTCCTACAACGTCTCATTAGTATGCATCGTAGAATGAATATTACATAAAAGTTCATGGTACATTGAAAACTCCACATGGAACTTGCAATAATAGAATTGAGAGTGTCAAATAGATTTTTTGCAATAATAGAATTTCTCTCCATCTTGTTCATATGAATCTTCAATTTGTTTAGCAATGGTCTCATCTTTATCATCTTTAGCAATTGAACAAAGAGTTGGCATTGCTCGGTCAATGTCTTATTGCTAAAATTTTGGTTGAAAAGTTGTGTAGCCCACAACCAAACGGTTCTTGTTGACCTCTTCCCTTCAAGATTCGCAATAATGTTCTCATCGATTTCAAATAACCATTTTGGGGTTCTTGAAGGTCTTGGATTTGGAATTTGTCTTTCATCCATGAGAGGGTCTTCATTTCTAAAGTAATTAGGTGTTACATATGTTTCACTTGGTTGAGAAATTCCAACTTCAACGTTAAAGTTTTCCACATTTTCACCTCCTATGTCAAAATTTTCCACATGTTGAGCATTTTCATTATCACTTTCAACATTTTCAAAATTTTCAATATTTTCACTTTCAAAATCTACATTTTCATTTTCAATAACTTGTGGCAATTTTCAAATTCAATTTCCTCTTCAGTTGAAGTAACATTAGCAATATTTAACATACCTTGTCTTCTCCTCCTATGACATTCTCTATCTCTTTCTCTATACACTTCAATTTGTTCATTTGAAAGTTTTCTTTTGTGTTTAGACTTCCGACGACTACTACTCCCCATTTCCCTCCACACATGCTCCTTCGTGATTGACAATGTAAGTTTTCACTTTAAGAATCTCCCAAAAGCACAAATTTGTCTCTAGCTGTCTAAAAACCTGTGATCCTCGATAGAAAACAAAATATATGCAGACTGTGGGCCGTTGGAATCTACAGAATGGCCCACAAACCCTTTTTTTCTCGGTCATATGGTACAAAAATCGGATATCGGATTTTATCCTATATCCGATTTTAGTACAAAAAATTCCCGTTGCCGCCATTTATTTAGTAAACTGCCACATTGTAGAAATCTGATATCCGATTAAATCGGATATCGGATATTATTAGTCATATTTTAGAGAGAGGGAGAGAGAAGGAGAGGGAGAGAGGGAGAGAGGGAGAAAGAGAGAGAGAGAGAGAGAGAGAGAGAGAGAGAGAGAGAGAGAGAGAGAGAGAGAGAGAGAGAGGAGGAGAGGGAGGGAGAGAGAGAGAGGAGTCATGTGGTGTCGTTAGGGGTCATATGGTGTCGTAAGGGGTCATATGACCCCTATGGACCCCATATGACCTGTATGGACACCATATGACCCCTAATGACACCATATTGGGTCGGTTTGGGTCATATTGTGTCCTAAGGGGTCCTATGGTGTCCCAAGACACCACATGACCCCTATGGACACCCTATGAGTCCTAACGACACCATAGGACCCCTTAAGATACCAAATCATGTCGTTAGGGGTCATATTGTGTCCTACGACCCCGTAAGACACAATATGACCCCTAACGACATGATTTGGTGTCTTAAGGGGTCCTATGGTGTCGTTAGGGGTCATAGGGTGTCCATAGGGGTCATATGGTGTCCATAGGGGTCATATGGTGTCTTGGGACACCATAGGACCCCTTAGGACACCATATTGTGTCCTATAGGGGTCATATGGGGTCGTTAGGGGTCATATGGTGTCGTTAGGGGTCATATGGTGTCCTAAGAGGTCATAAGGGTTCATGGGACACCATATGACCCCTATGGACACCCTATGACCCCTAACGACACCATAAGACCCCTTAAGACACCAAATCATGTTGTTAGGGGTCATATTGTGTCCTACGACCTCGTAAGACACAATATGACCCCTAACGACATGATTTGGTGTCATTAGAGGTCATATGGTGTCCCATGAACCCTTATGACCTCTTGGGACACCATATGACCCCTAATGACACCATATTGGGTCGCTTTGGGTCATATTGTGTCCTAAGGGGTCATATTATGTTCTAAGGGGTCCTATGGTGACCCCTAACGACACCATATGACCCCTAACGACACCATAGGACCCATTAAGACACCAAATCATGTCGTTAGGGGTCATATTGTGTCCTACGACCCTGTAAGACACAATATGACCCCTAACGACATGATTTGGTGTCTTAAGGGGTCCTATGGTGTCGATAAGGGTCATATGGTGTCCATAGGGGTCCTATGGTGTCTTGGGACACCATAGGACCCCTTAGGACACAATATGACCCAAAGCAACCTAATATGGTGTCATTAGGGGTCATATGGTGTCCTAAGAGGTCATAAGGGTTCATGGGACACTATATGACCCCTATGGACACCCTATGACCCCTAACGACACCATAGTACCCCTTAAGACACCAAATCATGTCATAGGACACAATATGACCCCTAACGACATGATTTGGTGTCTTAAGGGGTCCTATGGTGTCGTTAGGGGTCATAGGGTGTCTTAAGGGGTGATACTATATTATATTATATTATATATAATATTGTATTATATAATATATTATTATATTATTATAATATAATATAATATAATAATATATTATATAATACGTATTATATAATATATATAATGTAATAATATATTATATAATATATTATTACATTATATATATTATATAATATAATAATATATTATATATTATATAATATGTAACATATAATATATTTTTTAAATTAAAATTACAAATAAAAATTGGATATCCGATTTGCATAGGTAATTACCAGGCCAAGGTGTACTGACACCCAAGCCAAGCAAAAAGTCAACATGGATTTTCGCATTTTTAAGTGAGTGAGGAAGGCTATTTTTTTCACATCGCCACTTTTTGGCCCCCCTTGATCCTGCACTAACCCATGTTCTTCCTTTTATTTACTGAAAACCAAAATATCATCAAAATAAACAATTACAAAAATAATGAAGAATGACTTCAACACCACATTCATCAATCTCATGAATGTAATTGAAATATTTGTGAAGTCAAATTGAATGACGGAATACTCATACGACCCGTCTGTCTTATCTTGATCTTCTACTCATCGCTTTGATCTTATTTGGTGATACCCAAATTTTTTAGATCATTTTTTATGAAGTATTCCTCTCCAGAAGTATTTCTCTCCACTCAGGAAATCCATCAAATCATCCATGTGGTATTGGGAAAATATATTTAATTGCTGATAACCCTTGAATCCGTACACATCTCCATCTTTCTTGGGTGCCAAAACTATTGGTATTATATTCTGGATTCAAAGTTTTTAACTGTTCTCTTTCATTGGCTTAGTAATGAGAAATGTTGAACATTGCTTTCCTTCCATTTACAGGAACAAATGTGCATGGGATTTAAAAGCTGAGACAATGAACTCAAGCATTGAAGCTCATTGGAAACAATGAAATAGCAAAAAATGCATTGTGAGGTTTCCCACAAAACAATAATTTCTAGCTATGTCTTCTATAAAAAGATTTCTTTCCCCGTATAATAATTTCCTTGTCTGAAATGGATTTCAATGGATTTTTAACTCGATATAATGAATAGATTGTCAAGACCATTTTGTAAGACAAACTATCAATTATTATACTTAGCGATGAGATTCCTTAGCTATTTTATTTAGAACTTCTATTCTTGGATTCTAACATCTTTCATCATGATTTGGAACTATTAATCCAGAACCACCATGTTTTCTTTTGTAAATAATATTGATTTCTCCTGCATGATGGAAACCAAAGTTAGCAGTTAGAATACAAGAAATAATGTCTGCAAATGAATGAAACCTCAAAACATGCACATTATGTGGAAAATTCATTCATTAACCCACCACTTTGTGCATTACGAAATGCATAGAAATCATGGTCGACATTTACAAGCTGCTCCAAGGTTCTTAATGAGTTATTGGTAGAATCTCAGAGTATTTTGTTTGAACAAACAAAATTTAGCAAGGAGGAAAAAAAAAATCAAATAGAAATTAGTGAAATATACAACAAATCTCCTAATTGTGGACGTATATCAAAGTGGAAAGTAAAGCTCACCCCATGTTGCATAAGTGAAAGATGAGTGAATATATAAAATCCAGATTCGACTACAACACTCAACAAAAACAAGTCATTTCTCAGGATAGCTTGATTACGTGTCCTTGCCAAATCATCTTCAAACTACTCACCACTAAAACACATTTCTTCCCCATCCTTTTTGCATGTTCAACCTACCTAGGTTAATGAATTATGTGTAGCACATAACTATAAGATTTATTTTTAGATCTGCAAATCATTTCACACAAATAGTTCAATTCATGCTCTCACTATAATTTGTAAGTATTTTAATTGAGAGGTTTCGTTTGTTGTGCAATAATGTAATTTTCCATCATACATATTAATGTTTGTTATTTAGATTTCCCTTCCCAAATCCTTCTGTACCTCAAAAGTTAAAAGCACATAACGTTGAGTCATTTTGAAGTTAGTAATCCACATAACACACTCTTAGGTTAAATTCAATTATGATCATTCAGTAGAGACAAGATTAAGCAATAAGTTATTTTAGGCTGAGTTTTGTTTATCTCTTACATGAGATATATGATTTTATTCTTTTGTCTAAACATTTTTATTATTAAACAAAACATATTTAATGTAAGTTTTTTTAATCAATCATTGTTTTCTTCATGTTCAATGGATATAATAATTAAAATTATTAGGATAAAATCTTATCGCTAGTCCTAACCTCAATTGAAACTTAATTGAATTCTAATACTAACTCAAATCTTAATTCAATCCTAATCTTAACAAACTCTAATTAAATACTAACCCTAACCCCAATACTTATCCTACAATAATAAGCCTAATCGCAACCTAACATTAACCTTCACCCTCACTTTAACCCTAACCCTAATCTAGATGTAATTGAACCCTTATGATAACCTAGCCCTAAAATTAAGCCTAACCATAACTAAACCATATCTTGAACTTGAACCCTAACCCTAAAGTAGCCTTAACGTTAAATCCAATCTGACCTTGACCCTATCCCTAATCTAAATATAATTGAACCCTATCCCTAAAACCATGGCTTATCCTTAAACCCTAACCCTATTTGAAGCCTAACACTAATTCTAACCATAAACATATTCTAATACTAACACTATTCCTAATTAAACCATAGCCCTAACACTAACCCTAACACTAATTCTAGTTGAAACCGAACCCTTACCCCAATTATTATCCTAGAAAGGTAACCCTAAATAAAAGATTTCCCTCTAATTGAACTCCAACCTTAACCCAATGGTAACCCTAACCATAATTGTGCTTGAACCATAATGCTAATTAAACTATAACTCAAACACTTAAACCAATTAGAACATAACTCTAACATTTAATCAAATCAAATACTAACCCTAAACCAAATTGAATTGTAACCCTAATGTTGAAAGGAATTGAACCCTAACCCTAAAGCTAATTTAACTGTAACATTAACCATGAATGAATTTGAACTATAACCCTAACTCAAAACAAAAATGAACCCTATCCATAAATCTAATTCTACCTGTTACCCTCCTCATTTTCCTGAGGCATTTTGTTCTCACATTATTTAAAAATAAAGAGTGTTTTATTTAGTTTGGCCTTGTGTAAGTCTTGGTTTTTCTTTTGTTGAAGTTTTTCTTGAACTGAACCTTTCACTTGAACCTCATATAAATTCAAGGTTCAAGTTCAAGTGGAGTATGTTGTATCATGGCCTTGTTTTTAAAAAAAGTTAAAGTTATTTGTAACAATTGTCATTGAACTTGAACTATTACACCTTTTCAAAAAGTTCAAAGTTCAAAGGTTCAATGCGCAGGAGAATGCAAAGGAAAAGTGATTAATGAAGCATATTGTGGGTGAAATCTACAATTTTGAACTTTCTGATTGAACCCCGTGGTCCAAGGTTCAATGTTCAACGGTTCAGTCTGATAGTCTAATTCTGCACATATATCCGCCAACCCAAAAATGCAGCCCAAACAAAGTTGAAAATTTTAAAAATCTAAAGCCAACCCACCTAATATTTTGGTCTCAAATTCTTCCAGATTTAATTTTATGACTATATGAGCTCATATGATGTATTATTTTAATATTTTCTCAGTGCATGCAATATGGTTGGCAGGGTCAATTTACAAAGGAAGTACCCTGATTTGGTGAGTTGTTAAAAAACCATTTGTAATTTTAAATATCATAACTTCTCACAAATTTTTATGGCTCCAGGATTCTTGGTTAATCCAGGGTGAATTTAGTAAAAAGTGTTTGCAAGAAAAATTAGACTTTCTTACTTATTTATGTTTTATATTTGAAAACATTTTTAGATGTTTTAAAATATGTTTGAGAGAGGAAATTTCATGGGAATGTGAATTTTATTCCCTTTATCAATAATCAGCTATAAAAATGAAAATCTCAAACAAAAAAGGGAGCTATATATATGCAATAGAAAATAGAAGAAAGTGGTTGATGCTGTAATTTTTTTTTTGCTGTTGTTAATTTGATGTTGTAAAGGAGAAAGGGGGCTTTTTTTTTTATCAGTCACCATTTTGTTTTGATGTACATGGATCTGAGTCTGTGGGCTTGATTTTTCATTGAGGAATAAGACAAATGCAGAGTAATCTGTGTATTCATTTGTGTTTTCTTTTAGATTGCAAATTCTGAATGTCTCTGTGATCATTTTTTATGCAAATTCCATTATATAAAACAAAGGAGATTGTGTTTCTGAATCTGTGAATTCAAAATAATCAATCTATTATAAAGTTTGCTTCTCATCATTTTCATTGTTTCTCATCCACGAGTGTGAGAAGGGGTGATCTGTGTGTTACTTCTTTGCATTCATTTAATTCTAAATATAAAGTTTCACATCTATTTCATGGCTATGGGTAGATGATTGTTTGCCTTCTTTACCTTTTGGTTAAAGGCATAACCTGCAATTTTATTCATTGTGTAACTTTCGAAGGTAGTTGCTGTTGGAAACAAATAACACTGAGAGGGGGGGTGAATCAGTGTTATACCAAAATGATAATTTTAGCCTTATCAAAACATGCACACACCAACCGGTATACCGGTACATACAAAATTGAAAGAAGTAAAGCAACCAATAAGACAATCACATAAATGAGAACCATAACACATAGATTTATACGTGGCAAACCTCAAAGAGGAAAAACCACAGTGGGATTTGTGACCCACAATATCAATCCACTGGCCATATGAAGAGATATTACAAAATATGAGGGCCTACTTGCAAGAAGGCTTACAGCCTAGAGCACACTACTCAATCACAAAAGGAGCCTCACTGACTACATAAAATTCCAAACTACAATCTAGATAAGTGTGAACTGCTAAGATAACATCTTTTATGCCAGTATATAGTTCCGTTTTAAGCTCTGTTTGATCCGATCTGAAACCCTAAACCCTTTACCGAAATAACCCTTACATGAATTTCCTCGCATACATGATCTCTTTGATATATTTCACATCATATTACATTCACATATCCATAATGTCATAACCTTTACTAAACCATGTCGGCCTGCATTGTCGGTAACCAAAGAAATCCTCCCGTCCTACCGGTGTCAGTGCCGGTGAAGTATCTGTGAAGTGCCTACTGGTATACCATAGAACCAAAACATGAAGCCGAAACACAATGCCATGTTGCCATCAATGGCAACATAGTGAAACCAACCAATTGAGTGTCAATTGCCAACAATTGTGCCTTGTAAAACAAGTAGAGAGCACTTGCATATACTATTGCAAGTGACTCAACTGTTGGTTATTTTTGTTTGTCTTTCAATTTGGGCATTTATGAGTAATTTTTGAAAGGTATTTAAGAAGGACAAATCTGTTAACCAACACTACCCTAAACCAACTTGAACTCTACCTCTAATACTAAAATACAATAAACCCTAATCTCAAGCTGAATTAAACCCTAACCATGAACCACCATAATCAAGCTTATCTACTATAAGATTTAGAGTATTTCACTTAACAAATCTACTCCCATGTTGGATTATTTTTTGTGTATTAAAATGAAACTAACCATAATCCTAACCCTAACTTGAACCCTATTAAAAATGAAACAAAAAATTAAACCCTAAACCTAGCCCTAACCCTAACACTTAACCAAAACAAACCATAATATTAAATCATAATGAACCCTAACACTAAACCAAAGTCAGCCCTAACCCTAAAGAAAACTAAATTCAAATCACCCTAGTCATAAACGCTAACTATCATTCAAACCCTAAACCTAATCTTATTTTAACTTTAATGCTAACCTTAATCCTAACCTTAATCATAAAACTTACCCTAACTATCATTCAAACCCTAACTCCAACCTTAATTTTATCAAGTTAATGCTAACTATATTCTAATCCTAACACTAAACATAATTTTAGGATTACAGGTAAGGTTAGAATTTAATTTAGGGTTAGGGTTAGGATGAGGATTCAATCAGGGTTAAAGTTTAATAAGTGCAAATAGTCAGTTATGGTTAGGGTATAATTAGGGTTCAATATAAGGAAGAGTTCAAATAAGGATAGGGTTAAAGTTTAATTAGGGTTAGGGTTTAATAATATTTAATATTATTATTATATTTAATGTCTTACATGTTGTGGCATGACCACTACTATCATATATATTTTAAACTTAATTTGTAAAAGTAACTGAGATATATTGAGGCGTTTAATTTTTTCATCATTCAACTTTAATATATAAAAAATTATTAGATTAAAAAAATTCAATGCCTCGACATATCTTGACATACTTTATAGATTAAATTTAAGATATATATGCTAGTAATAGATCAAAGACCACTAACAATTTATCAACACCCAAAAAGAAAAAGAAAAAGATCTTTAAATGAAACTTCTCATCTAAACTAAATATTATTTCACCCTTGAAACTCATTATTTTTAAATGTGATAGTTGTATAATAACATTTTAATCCTAAATTTCAATTATAATGTCTTGTTTTCTCATATGGTTATCCAGTTTTTTTTGGGTCAATGGTCTTGCATGAGCCCATCCGAGTAACCTCTGGCTATGGTTAAATTGATGGCAGAATGGATGATGTGGACGATCTCGCCAACCATATTTTCTTGGAATTATAGTTTCCCACCATCCCCCTACCATATATTGTTTCCTATTAAAAAAACAGATACAAAGGGTATAGGCTAATCTTCACACAAAATGACATTCCAAAAATATTTCAGATTATCAAAACACGACATTTTTACGTCATTTTTTTTGTGGTTTAATAGAAATGAAGATGTAGAGCATGAAGATTTAACTCCAAAAAATTTCACATAAATCTGTTATGTTTAACGATTTTTGAAAACTATATTATATATACCATTTTATGTGGAATTTAGTTTTTGATACAAAACTATTTATACAGAACTCACTCAGAGATGTATATGCACATTGAACAACTTGAGTATTTAACTTCGACCAGAAATCAAGATTAAACTATTACAACGTCTAATACTATCAAATTTCAACAATCCATGCAATAATTCTTTTGATGCTTCTGGAGAAACATCAAAAGAATTATTACAACGTCGTCACGACGCGGAAGGTGGAAAAAAACTACTACAAGCGAAGTATATACATGAACAATCAAACACACCATCAGTAACGACTGGAGGAGAGCTCCCTATCGCTGACGAAGAGCCCATGGAAGCCGTAAGGAACTCTCGCAGGAAGTTCCACAGAGGCCACGATATCCAGCGTTGGGGAGCGCGCATCCATGACAACAAAACGCGACTCTCCGGTGCTCTCATGGTGGGTATAAGCCACCACATACCCGTCGTCCTCCTCAGCATTCAGATCTTCTTCACTCCGGGGAACAAAAAAAGGTTCGCTACCAAACCAGCCTGGGCCATACAGCCTCGAAGCCACAACGCACTCCTTGACATCGCTCATCTCTTCCTTCTCAAAATCGAGCTTCACAATGCCGGAAATTTTCGGCAGCGGAGCACCAATCGACATGTAAGCGAATCGATTCTTCTTGGCCAGAAACCGGCCATTAATAACACCAAATTCGAGGCATTTGGAAGACAGAGGAGTCCTGACGACGATGCCCGAGCTCAAATTTATGCGCACTTTCTCCACCGTGGAATGCACCAGATGGGTCCTCTCCAGGATGTGCTCAACAGGGTACGAATTCGCAGCAATGAGCACGATTTCGTCTCCCTCGTCCCACGCGTTGAGAGAATGGAAGAAATTGAGCCCCGGAACTTCGACCCACTTCATTTCAGTGTCGTTCGTAGCATACCGCGGGAGGATTCCGAGACGGGGAACTTTTCCGGTGTCGCAGCCGATGGGGGATCCCGAACCGAGGATCATGTCCAGAGGTTTCACCACGATCTGGGTGTCGGGAAAAATGGCGTATTTACCAGTAATGGCGAAGTCATGGATAAACGAGGGCTGCAGCATGGAGAGGATTCCGACATCGGGCTCCTTTTCCCCATTGGGTGCCACTCTGAAGTAGTTGAGAAACGGCGGTACAGGGCCATAACGGAATGCGAACAGTTCTCCAGTCTCGGGATCGAGCTTAGGATGCGCTGTCATACCCATGAACAGTTTCCCATCAAAATCATAACGCCCGACAGTTTCAACGTCCCCGGAGTCCGTTACTCTAACCACATACGGCAGATCGGATTCACCCAGAGACATTAACTTGTTGTCGAAGTGCAACAGACTGGTATTGGCCAGCCCCCCGCCATTGAAAGGATTGAAGAGCCCCATAGCAACTCTGGCAGCGATTAGCGCGCCTCTGGCCACGCCTGCAAAGCTGTAGAAGCCTGAGAAGACATTGGGCATTACTGGACCTCCTGCTATGTCTTCCTGAGCGTATTTATACGTGCGGACGAATCGGCTGCAGAAAGTTGCATGGTTGCCCTTGATTCGAAGCGCATGCAACATTCCGTCGCCGTCGAAAAGATGGTGGCCGGCCCTCGGAACGTACCTGGGATTGGGGCCATTGCGTATGTATACGCCATCCAGACATGGTGGGAGAGTTCCTTGCACATTTACACACTCTGTCGGTGCTGTTTCCTTCACTGGGGCAAAGTTTCCGGCCAAGACAAACCGCGGATCCACCGACGGCCTGAGTGGCTTGTCAATGAAATTGTTGATGAAGTCATCGATTGCGTTGCATACAAGGGCAGTTAATGGCCGTGGAGATTGCAAATCTGAAGAATTTAGGCTCGAAAACGACTGCACATTCAAGGGCTTTAATGGCGTCGAATCTTCTGCAGAACCAGGAGATCTGCTCGGAGAAGTGGGTTTGTCTGTGGGTGTAGTTGCAGGGGGTTTTGCTTCTGTTTGTACGTTGCATGCAACCAGGCGCCGCGGATGAGAAGGGAGTGGAGAGAATTTTGGGGCATTGTAAAAGCAGGATTTTGGGGAACAGGGGAAAATTGCCTCCATTATCATGCTCTGCCAAAAGTGCTGCTTTGTTATTATGGACCCCAATGTTTCTATCGTTTATATAGTACAGTTTTCTCTTGAATCTTTCCTGAGTGGAAAATATCGATTGCATTATTTTGATGAACATTTTTTTGTTTGGATGGCAGAATGATTTTGTGAGGTCCATTTCTATCGTTTCGAGTAATATCTCTCAACTTTGGATTGCAGTCGCACAATTTTCTATCTTCAATCTCACATTATTTATTGCTGTCGTGACAAAAAAAGAGTGGAATTCGTTTTTTTTTGGCGGTATTTGAAGATGAGTGTTATAGAAGAAAAAAAATCTACATTTCTTTTTCAAAAAGATAAGATGTTAATATTTTGTAATTGGTAAAGAAAAACTATTATTTAAATCTACATTTGTCTTTTCCAAAATGTAAAGATGTTAATATTTTATGTGAAGAAATAAATTTGCATTTGTCTTTTTAAAATGGTAAAGATGTTTTTTGTTTTTGATTGGTGAAAGTACAAGGATTTTTAGTCCGGCCCTTGCTTTAGGTGAGGCCACAAATGGGGACCTTCTCCCCAACATTAACACTCAGCCTCCTTCCTTCTCCTTCTTGGCATTAATGCTAGCCATCCTTCTATTCTTCACATCCTTCTTTGTCATGACCTCCTCCTTCCTCCTTTGTGGTGTCCTCTTTTTCTTCATTCTCTCTTTGTCGTCCCTTGGATCTGAACCTTTATGACACCATTAACAATGTCACTTTTTCATCATTAAGAAGTTTATAAATTCTTAGTATTTAATTAATGAAATATAATAATCATTTGTTGTTATTACTTTTGGTTTTGACTTTGTATATTTCTTAATCAAAACCAAAAGTAATCACAACAATTCTTGATGGGTTGTGAGAAACAAATGCCAACCATACAATTATTTGCAATAAAATTTTATTATTATTTCTTTAAATCAAAAAAATATTATCTAGAAAAATTTGTATAATTTTTAATAAGTGAAATATGATCTAAGGAGGCATTCCCTAAAAAATATTTGCATAAATTTAAATATGGCTATTCTATAGGAAAACCTATAACAAAATTTCCTAAGGTTTATACATATTTGAGTATCATATACTATAGCTATATTTGAATATTATTAGTTTTCAAATTGCTCCGCATTTGCTACCACAACCACATCTTCCTTGTCTTTGTTAGAGTCCAAGCTATCAAAAAAAGGTTGAAAGAACAATCCACCTTTGGCGGGCCACCTAGCCTTCTATTTGCGAGTGTTCTCATCACAATGAATAATGCAAATCATAAAAAGACACCCAAAAAACATTATATGATTGATGAATCACTAACCAAGTACTAGAGTGAATCACAAAACCCAAACCTAGAACAAATACACAAAACCACATTTAGGCCTCCTCTCTAATGTGGGAAAACTAATGTGTCCACCACATCCATGAAGGCTTCATCAGCCTCACCCAAATCCAACAACAAAATAGCAACTAATATTGATGAATTGTCAAAAATTACTCTATACATGTGTAAGGTTGGGAAAAGCATCACCCAACACCATGCATACTATGTGCAAGAGAATCATAAATCATGTTTTGTAAATCCTCCTCAGCGTAAAGCCTATAATATTGCCTTTGAATATGCATTGTTTTTTCTTCACATTGAAAAAAACCATAATATCCATCATTATCTCCCAAAGAAAATGGTTGGTGAAATCATAAAGAATACATTGATCAATATTTCTTAAATTATTATTTCGTTTTTAATTTTTAAAATTTTTAATTTACAATAAATATATTTAGTTTATTATTAAAATACTAATTATATGCTTATATAATTGTTAGAGTATTCAGGTATTTACTTGATTAATTAAATAATATTTGTTTAATTATTTAAGTTCCCTTTACCTCTTTTACACTTAAGCTAACTTTAGGTGCATATAATTAATTATTTTAATTAATAATTATGTGCAAACCTAGGTTTTCCCTTTTAGAGTTTCTTGACCTATTAAAGCTTGAGTTCTTTCTTATCATTGTATGAAGAAGGATTATTATTGACAATACATTTTGGAGATTATTGAGCTCTCATGTTTTGGAGCATATTTTTCCTGTGTATTCTTTCCATCTGTGATTTGCTTCATTGCTTCTCCTTGTAACAGGTTTTTCAGCTTGCAGAGATTATTTGGGCTCCTATGGTGTTGTATTTTCTTAACTCATATATGGTATCAGAGCTTCAGATCTGCAGCTACCTGTTCTTGTTTTGAGAATTTTTGGCTTTGGAAGCAGATCTGGGGTTTCAGGAATTTTTTATGTACCTAGGGTTTGACCTTTTTTCTGAGCACTTTGGGCCTAAACGGACCTCACCATCGTGCTCAGAAGGCCTGAAAACCCCTATGGTCATATAAAATTTGACCTATTTTGGTTCTTGAGCCTCTGGGTGAATTTTTTTCTCAGATCTAGGTCGTACGACCTTGGCAAGCATTTCGAGAAAAAAATTTCAAAAAAAAAATATTTTACCTTTTTACGGCATGCAGGCCAGATTTTGATTTTTTATTAAAAAAATCTTAAAAAAAAAATCAAGGCGAAAATAGGTTTTTCAAATTTTTTTTGTTTTTTAGCAAAGTTTTAATGGGGGGGTTCCCACAGTACGCAGGGTATCGTGGGCCCCCTGCCATATTGCAGGCTTGTACGCAGCACACTGCAGGTATTTTCCAGTGCCTCGGCCCCCCGCCAGCCCCTGGCCCCCACCGGCACCGGCCTCCGGCTCCCTACCGGCCACCGGCTCCCTTGCCCCCCCCGGCTCCCCGGACCGTCGCTTGCTGTTACCCTTCGGCCTGCTGCCGTTGCCCTCCGGTCCGCCGCCCAAGCGGCCCCCGCTTTGCTAGAGTCCACTGCCTGCAGCTCATGCCGGCGGTCTCCCTACGGCCGCCGCTTCCCAGCTCCGCCACTGCTGCACCTCCCGGCCCCCGCGCTCAGCCCAGGCCTGCTCCGCTCCCAGCCGCCGCTCCCCCTACCCCTGCCGGCTCCTCGGGCTGCCACCTGTCGTTGCCCTCCGGCCCGCCGCCCAAGTGGCCCTCGCTCCACCAGAGCCCGCCACCTACAGCTCCCGTCGACAGTCTCCCTGCGGCCGCCGCTTCCCGGCCCCGCCGCTGCTGCACCTCCCAGCCCTCGCACTCAGCCCCAGCCTGCTCCGCTCCCAGCCGCCACTCCGCTCGGCCCCCAGCCGTCGACCTCCACTCGGCCCTTATGCCCGCCGATCCGGCCCCTGCTTTGCCCGGCCCCCTAGCGCCGCCCACAACCTCCCTACGCTGCCCGACCACTTAGCTCAGCTGCCGGCCATCGGAGCGCCGCTCCCTAGCCACCAGACTCCCTTTTTTGGCTCTATCTTGGGCATACAGAGTCATTTTTTTGAAAACGAATAGGCGTCGAAAAGCTGGTTCCGAGGCCAACTTCATGGTGTTGGTAATTTTTTCCAATTTTGCTGTTTGATTGTGTTTTTTTCTAGTCAAAGTGATGTCTAGTTTTTGCACTCCGGGAGCCATAGAATGAGCATCCAACCTCCATTTTTTGAAAACTTTATATTTTCGGAAAGCATGTGCTGTGTACTTTCCATCCATCTGAGTTTTATTTCTAGATTCTGTTCCATGCATATTTTATTCAGTTTTTTTCTTTTCAGCACTCTGGTGGATATCGTGGTTGTTTCAGGTCCTGGGATCTCTTCTTTAAGTAGGATGTCTCTATTTTGGTTCACATTTCTATTTCCAGTCTTCTTATCATTGTAGCTTGTATTTATGCAAACACACTGAGATAAAGTGCCATCATGCATTGTTTACTTGGCATCTTACATATTTTGTGTCTTGTTGTACATGCACTATTAATCAAGTGCCATGAGGGGGTTGATGTTTTCCTGTTGTTTGCCATCTTGCTTTGTCCAGTGAGTGTTCCTTCCACGACATTCACCTCATGATGATGTATCTCAGCACCTTTGATGTTCTTGGTTCTTCGTCATGCAGTTGTTTTTGGCTGTCCTTTTTAGTGTTCCTGTCCCTCTCCCACTTCCGCATTATGGGGAGGTTTATCTTGTTGGTTCTACTGCTTCTGTGGTTTGATTGATCAGCTCTTCAGGCTTTGGTTTCTCATGCCATCTGTATCTTCGATTTCAGTTGTTTTTGCCTTGTTTGCCTCCTAATTCGAGTAGTGTCATTTGAGGGCACTCATACAGATTACAGTCTTCTCTACCTGGTCATGTTCTATTTCAGTGGAGGTTCTCTAGATCAGTAGTTATTCTTTGACAGAGTTTGCAAGTTCTTCATGCTTCAGTGGTATTCTTTTCCATCTCTTTTTGGAGTAGAGTTTTGTTCCCATGTGGTTTTCTCTATTTCTCTAGTTCATAGAGATTTCATTGTATTTGGGTACCTGATTAGGCCTTGTTGCCGGGACCCATCTTTCTTGCTTTCAGTAGCTGTTCTAGGTTTTAGCTTCTCCCTAAGTCTAGCTTAAGGGGGGGTGTTAGAGTATTCGGGTATTTACTTGATTAATTAAATAATATTTGTTTAATTATTTAAGTTCCCTTTATCTCTTTTACACTTAAGCTAACTTTAGGTGCATATAATTAATTATTTTAATTAATTATTATGTGCAAACCTAGGTTTTCCCTTTTAGGGTTTCTTGACCTATTAAAGGTTGAGTTCTTTCTTTTCATTGTATGAAGAAGGATTATTATTGACAATACATTTTGGAGATTATTGAGCTCTCATCTTTTGGAGCATATTTTTCCTGTGTATTCTTTCCTTCTGTGATTTGCTTCCTTGCTTCTCCTCGTAACAGGTTTTTCAGCTTGCAGAAGATCTTCGGGCTACTGTGCGGTTGTATTTCTCAACTCCTATAATAATAACATAAACTTTTCAGGTTAGGGAAAAACTTTGAATAGTGTTGAAAAGGGGCTTGTAAATTATTATAATCACTAAAATATGTTTGTATAATAACATAAATTGCTTTTTAGATTATTGAAAAACCATGGCTTATGTTTTGTTTATCTTTTTTGAAGTACAACATTAAGTAATGTGTATGCATTAGCATTTTATAAGTCACGACTTAACATTTGAATAACAACCTTTGAATGGATAAGAGATCCCACTTTTGTGATGAAGTGCAAATATGAGTTTTGGAAAGCATAAATTCATTTTTGAATTAAGGTATTACATTTATAGACCTTAACTCATCTAACCCAAGGGTCTCATCAAACATTCATGGCTTTAACCTTGGTTATCCTATTAACCCTTGCACAAGAATTTACCCCTTGGGTAAAAGCTTTATCCAGTGGATAACCCTAACCTAACCTTAACCCTTACCTCCTAGGGTAACCTTCATGTCTTCTCAAGCATTTAATGCTTCTTACATCTCCTCTCAAGCAACCTCTTATTGACAATTGTCACCATTTCATTGGTGAGAATTGAAAAACATGGATTGATTAACTTTCGATCCTGACCCTTGTTAAGATTATTCAATATTGACCATCCATTGCCTTATTTTCCCTATAAATAGAGCTCTCATTCCTCATTTTCATAATCTCCAAGTTTTCATGCATCTACATTATAACCTAAATTACTAAACATTCAGTCTCTCTTTGTTAAATCACCATAATAGCATTTAGAAGCATTTTAATATATCATAGAATATTCATGCTAGGATAGTATATCATTTGCTAGGATAATTTGCTAATCTTATCATCATCTTTATGCTAGCTTAATCATCATAGTTTCAATATCATACATCTTAGAATGCATTCATGCATATAAATCAAACATCACTCGTTCTTGGAGTTGTCATTCCTAAGTCTCCTTGCTCAGTGATCTGAGAGCAAAATATTGATTTTAGGGATCCTGTGAGATAGAGAACAATGGGACACCCCTTGGGAAGTTGAATTGACTGAATTAGTTCATATACTTGCACCAAGAGTCTCATTGGTGTGTGGGTATTCTAGATTTGAGTTATTTGTTTTCATTGCCACATTTCCTCGCATACATTTCTGGCGCCCACCGTGGGGAACATCCTCATAAACAACATCATTTTTTGTGCAGGACAAGGATTACAAGCACGCTGGAATATCCTTTTAGTGCATCCAGAGTATACTTTAGTGCATCTATGCCAAATAGTAGCACCTTCATTGCACTGTTTGGCGCATAGGAGCCTTCTGGTAGTGCTTTAGAGCTTACTTTTAGTGCATAACACTTTCTGTTTCTTTCTTGCGCATCGAGGTATCAACATAGCGCATTAGGAAATCAACGTAGCGCGTAGGAGTCATAATTTAGCGCTTTGGTACCTTTCTGTAGCGCATTTGTGCATAAGTTCAACGTGTGACTCCTGAAGAAAGAAGAGATAATTTGTAATAGAGTTAGAAAACTAGGTTTGTATAAGCCCACCTAAGGTCTTAATTTTTTTGACTAACTTTTTTTTATCGCAAGTTATTAATCATTTCTTGCAGATTGGAGGAGTTAGATTTAGGAGTTTGATTGTTTTTTTTTCCTATCTTTTTCAAGTTAGTTTAAAAACATTTCATTTCCTGTTGGTTAAAAAGAACCTCATCATTTCTTTAGTGCTTAGACTTTACTTTTTATTTTTTCAAAAGGTTAAAAAGAACTACAAACAAACCTTTATTTTTGCAAAGTTAAAAAGGATCTCACCATCATTTCTTTAGTGCTTAAAACAAGACCTTACTTTTTTATTTTTGCAAAAGGTTAAAAAGAACTACAAACAAACCTTTATTTTTGCAAAGTTATAAAGGACCTCACTTTCATTTTGATACAAAATAAAAAGAACTTCATTGACGATTGGTTGCACGATTTTCATTTTGTTGACCAATGCATGATTTTATTTTGTTGACCAGGTTTATTTTCCAAAGTTTTGAAACATACATTTTTGCTATGAAAGGATAAAAAGAACACCATGCTTGTTGGAGCAACATCTCCAAATAGATCTTAGCAAATCATTGCCTTGATGGTAAAAAGAATATTGTTTGCTTTGTCTCGAAAGTGGAATGTATATGCTCTCCCCTTAATTGGGTGACCAAAAAGCCAAACCACTCTTATGCTTTATTTTACTTCAAGCAATTGAATCTTTTAGAAGGCCTGCCCTCCCGAGTTTCCCTTAGGGCACCATTAATGGCTGGTGAGAGGGGAACGACCTAAGTGGGAAATGGCTTTATCGCCAAGTATTCAACCCACTATAATCAAATGTGGAGGCTGACGAAAGTTCCCTTCAACGGTTTTTCGCAGTGATTAGTCTTCCCCCAGTTTCTTTAATATACGTAAAGCCTTTTTTCTAAAGGTTGGGAAGCCTCCTGAGGGAGTTTATCATTGAAGACTGAACATAAGCCTGATTAAAAACCTTAGCATTAGAAACTTTGAACCGCATCCGTACAGATTTAAGAGAAAACCTTAGCATTATGGATTAGAAACCTTAGCATTAGAAACTTTGAAGCCTGTTTATAATCCATTCGTTTATATAGTATAGTTTTCTCTTGAATCTTTCGTGAGGGGAAATATTGATTACATTATTCAAATGAACATTTTTTTGTTTGGATGCCAAAATGATTTTGTGAGGTCCATTTCTATCATTTCGAGTAATATCTCTCAACTTTGGATTGCAGTCGCACAATTTTTTGTCTTCAATCTCACATTATTTATTGCTTAGATGAGTCGATGGGATAATAATTTGTGTCATGACAAAAAAAATAAGTGGAATTCGGTTTTTTTGTCGGTATTTGAAGATGAGTGTCATAGAAGAAAAAAATCTACATTTGTCTTTTTGGAAAAAGTTAAGGATGTTAATATTTTAATATTAAAAAATAAGTAAAGTTTAGGAAGAATTATTAGGTAAAGAAATTTTAGATAAATTATATTCTAATATAATTAGAAATTGTTTTAAATAATTTGAGAAGTGCTAGCTTCAAATCAACTATGCATTTACTTACAGGGATCCAAACACAACTCAAATAAAATCTCTAATTCAAGAAATAAATGCACATTTGACTTTTTTGAAATGATAAAGATGTTAATATTTTATGTAATTGGTTAAAAAAACTACAATATTTAAATGTTCTTATTAAAAAATATTTTTATAATAGCCAAAAGTGAAAGAAAGACGGAGGAATAGAGAAGAACTCTGCAACCAAGGACGAATATGAACGGTCCTTGGAAGCAGGTCGACTCTCTAGTTGGGGGCTCCCAAGCATATTGGGAGGCCCCCGCATTTACTTCGGCTTGTGTCTCCATTAATGGAGAAAAGTAGGGTTGGGGTCGATATTAAAACCAACTAGAGTAACACCGGAGGGAAGAAATCATTCCGCCAAGCTGTTGAAGGACATTGCACCACCTTCCCGGAGGATGTGAGGTTCGAGCCGGAGGTCCTCCATGATGCAGTAGCAAGCTAGGCCTGTGAAGAAGGTGAGGTTGCCTCGGCACCCAAAGTTGTCATTAAACCTAATACTTCCATGGTAGAATGTATTTCTAGGGAAATTTCTAGACTTAGGGATTCTGCGATTTTTTTAGCAGCCCTTGATGTAGATAGAATGTCGTCTAGACAACATTTAAATTGATGGTTTCAAGATATCTGGTTTTCAAAGCTTGGCATTCATTTTTCCTTCTGTAGAATGTTACAAAAAGGGTTATTCCTTATTTTTTTCAATGATAAAGAAACACGGAAGAAAGTGCTAGAAAAACAATTTTGGAATGTAGGAAATGCTTGTTGTAGGGCCGTTTCTTGGAATCCTATTGCATGTGATGAGGAAATCATGGCATTATCTAGCCCTAAATGGGTAGTTTTTAAAAATGTTCTGCCTTTTCTATGGAACTGTATCTCAAAAATTACCGAACCTCTAGGGAAAGTGATTAAAATTGACTCTTCTGCTGCTTTATTACCCTATATGGATGCGAGAGTGCTCATTGCCTTCAATCCTGGCTCAACTCTTCCCTCTGCAATTGATATATGCATTGAAAACCAATTATTTTTATGTCCATTAGAGTATTTGGGGGGAGTTAATTCTTGTCATAAGTGCAGAAGAAGTGGACACTTCCTAAAAAATTGCCCTCTGTTAGTGGGGAAAAATGTCACTCATTCCAATAAGACCTCTGTTCGACATTCTCTACACTCTACCTCTGAAGACCCCTCAAACCCTAAACAAATTGACCCTACTCCTCCCCCATTTCACCCTGAATCTCCACTTCCCATCCCCCGCAACCACTCTCAACCTAACCCTCTCGACCCGCCACCTCCACCCGACCCTGATCCCCCACTCTCTAACTACCACCCTCAAGGCTGCCCTAACCCACCCAGTGCTCCTCCCTCAATTGCAGAGTGTTTAGTTAAATATCAGAAGGCCATAAAAGAGGCCAATTTGGCTGCCAGTATCCCTAGCCCACTGGACCCTGATGTGGTTGGGTTTCCCAGTAATAATGATGGATTAGAACCCAAAATGCACAACAAATTGTCCTTGAAAAATTGAAAATGGCTGCAGAACACAAAAAAACAACTTGAACTGTCATTAAGTAATCAGAAAAAGGAGATTAAGTCCAATACCATGCCCTTCCTCCATGAGTTGATTGAAGGGGATGATGGTGGTCTTCAAGATACCACCAATGCCAATTGCTTTGTAGGGCAACCCCCTCCGGGGGCTGAATATAGGGGCAATTGAGACATTCTTGGGGAGAAGAACATCCCTCCCATAGTTGCCATTTCAAATACTCCCTTGGAGGCCAAGGTTGAGGGTGAGGGAACACAAAACCCCACCACACCCATTGAAGTAGCATCAGGTGACATCAATGGGGATTTGGGGCTTACCATCCCCCCTTCTGACCAAACCATAGAGGATGACCATGGCACTCGACCCTATGTGAAATCTGATGAATTTGAGCTTATCAACAATGGTGGGGATAAGCCATTTTCCCAGATTCTAGAGTCTTTGATTTTGGTTCTAATAATGGGGAAGAAGACCTATCTGGAAATAAATCTAAGAAAAAAAGGAGGAAAAGATCTCCTAAGGTATCTAAGGAGGCATCAGTTAGGAAGGAATCATTGGGACCCGAACAACTCTCTGAACTAAGGAAAAAAAGAGGTAGACCACTTTCAACAGTGGCTTTTGATGCTAGTCACCTCTCTAACCCTGAGGAATGGCCTAAGTGCTTCGAGGGGTTTAAGTCCCTAATGGATACTACTGAACAATCCTCCTAATGTTGAAAGCCATCTCATGGAACATCAGGGGCCTTGAGGCCCCTGATAGGAAATATGTGGTTAAAAGATTTCTAAATATGCACGAAGATATTGACTGTCTTATGCTCCAGGAGTTAAAATCAGTGGGATTCACCTTAGAAGTTGGACTAAAATCCATTTGGAGGGAGGCCACTCCCATCTATACCAACCACCCTAAACGAAGAGGGGGAGCTAAAATTCTATTAAACCCTAATTGGGCAAATAAGGTGAAAAAATGGGGGCAATCCCCTTGTGCAAGGGCAGTATGGGCTATCATTCAAAATGATAACTCCACCTTTGGAATTTGCTCAATTTATTCCTCCAATGACTACCGGGAAAGAGGGAGTATGTGGGAATGGATTGCTAACTTGGAGGATATCCCTTGGTTCTTGGGAGAGGATTTCAACATGGTAGTAAATGCTCAAGATAAACAGGGAGGTAATAAGGTGGAATGGAAGGGTGCTGAGAGAGTGTAGTGGGAAATGATGGTTATCAAGATGAGATTGATCGATCCTTTAGCAGGAAAGAAGGGTGAGTATAAATCAATATGGTACACTTGGTGTAATCATCAACAGTATAATAAAAGAGTCTATTGCAGGCTTGATAGATTTTATTTCAACAAAGATTTCTTCAAAATTACTAAAAATGATGGGGGGGTTCAATATACTGTCATACCATATACATTATCAAATCATCATCCTATTATGATTGGGCTAAAGATAACTAATGGTAGGGTGACCACACCAAACCCTAGCTCGAACTTTAGAATGAACACTAGTCTACTAAAGGATGAGGACCTGAAATGTGTTATGTGTCTGGTCAGAATGTTTAATAAATATGGTAATCGCCAAATGTCCAACATAGATAGATGGAACTAGAATATTAAAACCTGGACCTCACTCTATCAAGCTATGGGTAAAAATAAGGCTAAGGATGCCAGAGCCTCTGAGTTACAACTGCATAATGCCCTCCAAGTGGCTGAACTGGAACTTCAAGGGGATCCTGAGAATGTATCACTCACCATCCAGCTTGTTAGGGTCAAGACTGATCTTAGAAGATTGCATAATCAGAAAATCAAAGGGTGGAGAACTAGGGCTAAATTAAATTGGCTAGACACTGGAGATCGAGGATCTAAATTCTTCTTCCATTTTCTTAAAATGAAACAAACCAGAGAAAAATTTGACACTATCTAGGAGCAGAATAAGAACCTCTCTGAACCAATAGAAATTCTTGAGTGCTTTTCTCATTTCTACAAGAACCTGTTCTCTACAGAACCAGGTAGGGAGGAACAGGAAAATGCCAAAAAGATCGTTATGTCCTTAGTCCCTAAACTTATTGACAAGGAGGATAGTAGGATACTTGAAATGACTATTTCAAAAGAAGAAATCAAGGGACCTATCTTGGCTCTTAGCAATGATAAATCCCCCAGCCCTGATGGGTTTCCAGTAGAATTTTATAAAGAAAACATTGGATGGATTGTTGATGATCTTCACTCCCTATACACTGAGGCGATACATATTGGCTCCTTGGGAAAGAATATTAACCAAGGTCTGATTAAACTCATTCCTAAGGAAGGTGACAAAACCCTACGTAAAAATTGGAGACCTATCACACTGTTGAATGTGTCATAAAAAATCCTAGCTAAGTTGATTGCTTGCAGATTGGAGAAAATCTTGCCTAAGATTGTTAGTACTACTCAAACAGGGTTTGTTAAAGGACTTTATATACTGAAAAATCTAATTACATGTTGGGAGTCGCTCCACTAGGCTAAGGAATCAGGACAAAGTGGAGCCATGTTGCTCATACACTTTGAGAAAGCTTATGACATGATAGAATGGGACTATATCATTCAGATGCTTCAATCATTAGGTTTCCCCTTGGATTTTGTAATATGGTCAGAACTCTGCTATGTGATGCCAATGTTGTTGTTGAAGTAAATGGGATAAGGTCCTCCAATTTTGCACTAAATAGATCCATCAGATAGGGGTGCCCTTTAGCCCTTTCCCTCTTTGTTCTAGCTGTTGATGCAATGTTCTACTTCATTAAGGACTCCTCTACTACTCCCCCAGTTAGGGGTATTTCCTTACCTAACAAGGGGGAAATTTGTAATATCCAATTTGTTGATGACACTGCACTATTAATTAAGCTTGAGGAAGAGAACCTTTCTGCCCTAATGAAGAATATTGATCTCTTTTGTCTAGCATCTGGTAGCAACATTGCTATGCACAAGTCCAATCTTCTTGGTTGGGATGACAACCCTCCGAGATGGCTCTCAAAGTTCTCTCTCAATTGGTTGGGCCCAACATAGATTGTAAAATATCTAGGTATTCCCTTTTCTGTTCTTCCAAATCTAAAATAAATGTGAGAATGGGTAAGGAACAAGATTGATAAGAAACTCTCCAAGTGGAACAGGAACTTTCTCTCCTTGGCTGGAAGATTCCAGGTGTGTCAAAAAATATTAGCCTCATATAATATCTATTTCTCATCAGCCTAGCTCTTTAAGAATTACCAATTTAATTATGTTCAAAAACAGATTAGGGAATTCTTATGGTCAGATGGCAAGGGTACTAAGATGCAACATGCAGTCAAATGGGAGTGGTGCACTATGAATAAACTATTTGGTGGGATGGGGTTGAAAGACCTGAAGCTACATGGCATTGCTCTTGCTTCCAAGTGGATTCTTAAGGCCATGGAAGGTAATGAGCCATGAAAAGTTCTTATAAGAAATAATATTATATGCTCAGTCCCTAAGAAAGCCAAGAAATGGAAAGACCTCCCAATACTGGATATTCTTATGGGACAGTTTGAGGTAGCTCCAGATGGTTTCGATATCTTCAAGTCCTTATGGAAGGCCTAGGAACATGTGAAACACTTGGTACATATCAAAGTTAATGGAACTAAACAGGGAAATATTGCTAATAACATATCAATATGGTGGAATCTATTTCATAATGGGAAACCATTAGCCACTCTCTAAGGTTGTTCTGCATTGAAATGGCATAATATGGGTATTAAACACTTTGAGCAGCTGTTTGCAAATGACCAATTGAGATTGTGGGAGGAGTTGAAACTTACCTTTTCTATCCCGTCATCCCAGAGCAGGACGTATAACATACTTAAAATGGCTTATCCTCTGCTCTCCCCCCCTCCCACCCCCCTCTCCTTCGCCCCCCCCATGACTGCACTTTGTTGGACTGATGGCACACCTCTTCCTTCCCTTAAAGCCAAATGCATATATTGTACTCTCACTGAGGCTGATACCATTTTTTTGCACCTTAACAAATGTTGGGACCTAAATTGGGAGCCAAAGACCTGGAAAGATAGTCTGAGTAGGTTTTGGATGGCCCATAATGAACCAAAAAAAAAATTCTTTAGCTGGTGCCTGCTATTAAATAAACTCCCCATAAAAAATAAGGAAGGTACTTTATTGAGTTGTAACATATGCAGAGTGCCTGAAACTGTGAAACATATTTTTTTTAATGCCATTTTGCAAAAGATATAAGGAGACTGTTTGGCTTTAACTTAGAATCCCTTTCTTTTGAATACATAGATATTATTCTAGGCTATATCAAGGGCTGTAGGAGAATTACAAATATCTTTTGGTCTTTTTTTCTTTGGAGGTTCTTTGGCTCATATGGAAGTATCATAATGATGACATCTTTAATAGCAATACCAGGCACCTCACCGAGTCTCTTAGGAGACTCATAGTTCATTCTATTTCCATGCAGGTCACTGTTATACTTAAGCTCGACTCGGACAAGTTTGACAGGTGGATGAAGGAGGGGGCTACTACTATTTACATCTGTGAACTCTCACATGGATTCACTTGGGAGAGGGATGAACCAGACAAAGCAACTTTTGAACAAGCATTGATGGCCTTTATGAGGCAATTGGATCGTAGATAGATGCACATGGAGATTATTCAGGAGGAGGTTGACCTGATTTGTGAGCACACCTCCCATCCTCATAAAAAGGATATACTTGATGGTCGGGTGGAAGTGTGGTAAGATGGAAATATGGGGTGGGTGGCATGGCTCCCCCCATTGGGAAACAACAATTCACCAGATGCTGAAATCTCAATTTCCTAAGACTGATGCTTAGGTCTCTTTACTGATATTTTTGTTTACAATTATGTATATCTAATGTAATCATCCCTGATATAGTGGAGGTGCTTGATAACTATATATTTTGTATATGCACCTTCTCTTGGTGCCCTTGACTCTGTGGAACTCATTTTTTTGCTGATGCTATGTAAAGTTTTTTTGATATCTAATCCAAAAAAAAAAAATATTTAAAGTTTAGGAAGAATGCATTAGGTAAAGAAATTTGAAATAAATTATACTCGTAATATAATTATAATCACAATTCATTAAAAATAATTAGTATAGTTTATATTTTAATATTTAAAAAATAATTTTATATAGATAATTGTAAAAGAAATTGATAAATAAATTCATTTAGGAAATTTAAATTTTAAAATTACATGTTTGCGATAGAATGATATCTTAATGTCACATTTTATATCATTTGATGTGTAATCTTTAGAAGACAATACTAAAGATAATTATTAAATGTCGTTGTTTAAAACAAGAGACACATTTGTGTTAATTCTTATCATAATGCTTTTATTTCAAGGTTGAAACTTTTGTAAATTCTAGCAAAAATATTACAATTTTAACATCTTTAAATAATAATTTAGATTTTTTTTTATTATATTAGAAATAAACCACATATTTTTATTAAATATGAAAATATAAAAGAAATAAACCACATGATTTCACAAACTTGTATACAGGTTTAGGTTTTTCTAGGACAGTGAAATTTGAGAGTAAAATTATTAGAAAATGTATCTACAAAATAGAGAACATTTCAAACCCCCCCAAAAAGTTCTTTTACTCCATCTTTAGCCTTGTGAGCATGAATTAAACCAAAATTGACAAAATAACGTAGTCTACACATCTAAAAAATTGTAAATCTTCCCACAAACAATATTGAGGAAAGTTTAACCTTGAAGCATCTATATGTAACAAGAGATGCATTGCATATGATTCTTGTTAGTGAAATTTATAACGTGTTAAAAAACTAGATTTGTCATAGATGTTTTGAAAAAAAGAGTGTAAAATTAAAATTAAAGCTCTTTGCACAATAATTTTTATAATTTAATTAAAATTAATAAATATATAGTTATAATAATTATTTATTAGTATATTAATTATTAATTATGATATATAATTATAAGTATTACTTGTTTAAATATATTTAATTTACATATAATTGATGAGTTGTAATTATTTGATTAATATATATAAAATATGTTAATTAATATATTATTATTATCTAATAATTTATTTATTATATAATATTCTATAAATATTATTATCTCATCATTATATAAATAAGTTAATTAATGCTCTACATATTTAACTTTTTATATCTTTGATATTTATAATTTGATATATTTTATAAATTATTATTTTTACTAAAAATCAAATTGCTTTATCAACCATTACATTGTCAAAAGAACTAGGACAAAACTAGCTACCATTATGGAATAGTGATATTATTGTATGAAAATGGTAGAAAATTTGACAAAGGCCTACATCATACCAATTTTAATATTTATTTATTTGCATTCTATATATATAGTTGTAATGTTTTTTTGTATCATATAAATTTGTGGCTACAAAATAATCAAATGGATCTATCTATCACAATTGCATGGTCAAAGAAAAAAGGAAAAGAATCTCAT
The DNA here is from genome assembly GCF_030272615.1 of Cryptomeria japonica. Classification (NCBI taxonomy): domain Eukaryota; kingdom Viridiplantae; phylum Streptophyta; class Pinopsida; order Cupressales; family Cupressaceae; genus Cryptomeria; species Cryptomeria japonica. The sequence continues at coordinate 640,898,515 of NC_081406.1, read as the reverse complement.
ACATAACAAATTCACTATTCAAACAGTATTCCATAATAGTAGTAATATTGTCTGAATACGAATATTATTTCAATAGTACTATAAAATTACAAAAAAAACTAATAAAACAAGTCAAAACTGACATCACGCCAATAACAATATAGAGTAAGTTATTATCCAATAGAATAACAGATAAAGCAATTTGTATATCTTAAAATAAATTTGAAAACAGTATAAACATTAGGAAATTTGGTCAACCTATTTTAATTCTTGATTCTGATTGGTTGATGCTTTGACATTTAATAGATTTGGGTGAATGCATTAATATTCCCGCCTGTGGCAAGAACTGATAAGAATATTAAATGGAGTTTGATTAGTGAAATTTTATCTTTTATTAAAGTGCTTAGATTTACAAAAGGTTTATAAATTCTTAGTATTTAATTATAAAATAATAACCATTTGTTGTTATGACTTTTGATTTTGACTTAATAAATTTCTTAATTAGAACCAAAAGAAATCAAAATAATTATTCATGAACGATGGGAAACTAATGTCAACCATATTATTATTTGTAGTAAAATTTTGATTATTATTTTTAAATTAAAAAAACTATTATCCAAAGAAAATTGTAAACATTTTTAATAAGTGAAATACGATCTAAAGAGGCATTCCCTAAAAAAAATTCACATAAATTTAAATATGGCTACTCTATAGAAAAGGCAAATATGAGTTTTAGAAGGCATAAATTTACTTTTGAATTAAGGTATTGCATTTATAGGTAAAATGTCTATCATATATAAATAGGCTTTGAATGAAGATCATTTTTCTATTTATAAATGTTACACATTGAAAACCTCTATAAGAAAGGACTATTAATGAAAGTCAATTTGAATTAAATACCTTCAATTTAAAGATTTTTATGTTGCTCTCTTTCTTTTATTCACATATTTTTTTATAAATAATTTTGCTTCACAACAAGATTTCGACTGTTAAATGGAGTCACCATGATATGAGATTTTGTAGGACCATAAAATTTGAAATAAGTTTTCCAAACTATATAGTTTGTAATATATTTTATTTAATTTTTCCGTTTTCCAGTAAATATAAAGCTTCAAGCAAACATATTAGTCTGTTTTAAATGCAAGTGAAAATATAAAAAATGTAGAAATAAATAAATAAATAAATGAAACCTCCATGTTTAAATATTACTTTAAATAATACTTAACTCAAATTGAAAAATTAATAACAAATAAAATGTGCAACAAAAAAGTACAAAAATGTATGCATACTATTAGTGTTAGTGATCTATGTTGTTTTAAAAATAGCTATGCATAATGACATTTTCATTCTTATTAAAATATGTTTACAAAAAATAGATAAATTAAATTTGAAAAACTTAAGATATATGTAAGATGTAAAGTTAGGATTTAGAAATTACATACATACATAATGTATGTATGCATGTACATATTTATAGACACACATATATACATATACATACACATACACACATATATACATATACACATATACATATACATAAACATATGCATATACATATACATATAAATATAAATATAAATATACATACACATATATAAAACAAATGAATTATTACAAATATGATGATATATATATATATACACACCATCTTTAAATTTTTAATAATTCATTTGCAATAAACAATATAAATTAACATTTTGATTAAAATCCATATATATATATATATATATATATTCATACCATCTTAAAAATTTTAATAGTTCATTTGCAATAAACAATATAAATTAACATTTTGATTAAAATATGGATTTTAATATTTCATTTAAGTAAAAAATGGAATACCATTATAAGTTTACTCATAATTATAAATACATATAAAATAGAATTCAACAAATAACATGAAATTTAGACCCAATTTCAAAGAATCTTATATTGAAGATGTGTTCATTTTTTATTTACTTATGTGTCACTTTATTTACCAATTTAAAGGAATCTTAGAAGGAACTTGTGTTTGTTTTTAACTTGTCACTTTACTCAATCTTAAAGATAAAGTGAGCAAGTTGACCACTGAAGTGAGTGATGGTTCTACTTTTGCTCAAAGGTATGACAAGTGCTTAGAGTGGGATAAGTCTTGAGTCCCACACCTTTAATCACATTATGCATTGATGGCCTCATACAAAACAACGGGGATATACATTTTTTATTCTAATATACATGTAGGAGCTGAATTGTTATAAAAAATGTTTACATCATTTAAATGAAAATAATCAATTTTTGATCTATATAAAACTCTTTAAAAACTCTTTAAGAGAAGGATGATAAGGTGTTAATGAAATATATAAGAGACTTTTATAGTGATTTAGGAGATTCATATTACTCTTTAAGCAAATAGATATTCAAATATAGTTGTTAAAATCGAAGGGACCCATATCCTTAATATTGTTCAAGTTACAACTCTCGTGAATAATAGGGATCTATGATAGTGATCTAAACTTCCAAACAAGAAAAATAATAGAAACCAAACAAAATAAGCAAGGACTCAAACAAAATTTGCAAAGAGCTACCCTACATACAAAAACTGCATATATTGAAAAGGTAAAAATAATAAGAAAGCCACTGCTTACCGTTCGTAGGAAGACCATAAATATAATTAAGTGTGGTTGACAAGTTTGCTGAAAAACTACACCAATAAAGATAAAATAGTTGAAATTTGTCTCCGTCCTTGATGAATTTAGTATGTTTTTTTAGGACAAGTTTGGAATGGGACAAGTCATTGTGAGGTCCAAAAGGCCATCAATTCTCATTACAAGACAAGGCAATCCACAAAATTTGTGTGGCATTCGTATGAATAAGGCCAAAGCGAAGTATTTTTGTTTAACCATTATCTTGTCTGCATGTCTAGTATATTAAACATATATAGTGGCCATGCAATTATGCATCAAATTTAATCTTGATTGTACGATCCAGGTACAACAACGTGAACAAGACATGCATATTTTGTACAACTTACAAGGAACTTAGTTTTTCCTTTTGTCTGTTAATGTGTCACTTTACTTTATGATAAAGAGGGCTTTGAAGCACTAAAAAATTATGCTAATACATAGGAGATCAAATTTAGTATTCATAAATATTTATTACATGAATATGTGTTAGATTAGTTGTGTAAACTTTGTATTTGTCAAAATAAATGGTTAGTGGGGCAATAGAAAATATGTATCAGATGTCACCTCAAAACAACCACTTTTCTAAGGATTTTACCTTGTATGCATATGAGAATATTGACACCATTTTAACTATGTTAGTGTGGAAGAATGAGGAAGGATTTGGGTAGCCAGTAGCTTTATCTAGTCAAGTTTTGTAAGGGTATGAACAAAGATAAAATTTGTTGAAAAGCACGTTCTTGCTATGATTAGAAGTTTGATAAATTTTAGGCACTTGGTCTCAAATAAAAAGATTAATCTAATGGTTGCTCATCCTAGTGTCAAAGAGTTTTTGTTGAGAAGGGATTTGAATGAAAAAATGCTAGGTTGGATTACCAAAGTCATGGAATATGATGTAGAAATAAAGGTCACAAATCTTGTAAGAAGTAAGGGCCTTTGTGAACAGTTGGCTATTAGCATTGAATGTGCTTAAGAAGTGGGAGAAGAGGTTGTCCTAATGCTTAACAATGAACAACAAACTACCACACCTACAGATACAATAAATTGGACACAAAAAATGGTTCATTATCTCCAAACAAGTGAAAGTCCCAAAGGGCTAACCAATACTAAAAGAAGGTATTTTGGATTGCAAGCAATTCCTTATTTCATTTTAGATGACATTTTGTTTAGAAATAACTTTAATGGTCACTTATCTTCAAGATGTCTTGAATCTAATCAAACTAACAAGATTCTAGAGGAGTTTCATGATGGGGTAACAAGAGGTCATTTTTCCCCAAGAACAACAACCCTCAAGATAATAAAATTTTCTTACTATTTGCCTAATTTGTTTAAAGATACACATGCATAGGTGAGAATGCAACAAGTGTGCCATGTTTGTAGGAAAACAAAAGTTAGTAGCGCTACATCTACACCCAATACAAGTGGATCAACCTTTCATGAAGTGGATCTTGAATTCGTTGGAGTCATTAATTGATCCTAAAGCTCAGGGCATTAGTGAATATTAACCATATTATTTCACCAAATGGATAGAAGTTGTAGCATTGAAAGAAGAAAATGAGAGTGTTGTCCTTAACTTTTATGAGGACTTGGTTTCAAGGTTTAGTGTAGCTGAATCTATTGTGTCAGAGAATTTATTAGCTTTCATAGGGATAAAGATAACTGAATGGGCTATTAGGAATGGCATTCATTTGACCACTTTATCCAACTATTATCCTCAACGAAATGGACAAGTTGATTCCATAAATGGGTATATAAACCAAGTTGTGGTACCAAAAAGATGCCACTTTCTTTTGTGGCCCCCATCAAAGCATTTGGCGCTTGCTAAATTGGTTTCAAGTGACCAAGCCTTAATTCAAACCATATGGTGAGCACCAAATGAAAATGAATTTTTATTGTGTTCAAGCTAGACTCAATCTCCCAACAAGAATATATACGTGAAATATATAACATCTAAGTATAAATCACATTTTAGTATGTCTTTTTTCTTTCTTATACCTTTAATGTATGTATTGATAAGATGTTTGAGAGTGATTTCAAATCTCTAGGAGTTATGATGTAGATTCTAGATTTTAGAAGATCTTATGAATTTTCAAACAGTCAAATTTTAGTATTCATTAGGTTCCTATCAACATTTTTTGAATCTCTTTATCTCCTCCAAACTCTATACCTATCTCTCTTTATCATTCTTCCTCTGTCCCCTTTCAACCTCTCTCTATCTCACTCTCTCCCTCAAGATCTAGTCCTACCTCTATAACTCTCTCTCTCTCTCACACCCCTCACTCTCTACTACATGTCTCCTCTCTCTTTTTACAAACCTCCCCCTTACTCACTCCCTCCCTACCTCTATTTATCTAGGTCTCTCCCACCATCTCTCCCTCTCTACCTCACGTTCCCTCCTTACCCCCATCTCTATTCTTACCTCCCTCCCTCTCTTATTGTTTCTCTCCCCTCTCTCCATTCTCTTGATCACTACTCTCCCTCCCACCCTCTCTCTCTCCCAATCCCAACGTCTCTTGGACCTCCTCAATATTTACGTCTCTACATGTCCCTCCCTATTTCATTACCCACCTATCTTTCCCTTTCTATCCCTCTCACCTCTATCTCTCCCCTAGCTCTCTCACCACTCTCTCACTAGTCTCTAGGTCTCTCACCTCTATATCTCTCCCCTCTAGTTATTTCACACCCTCTCCATCTCTCTTCTTGCCTCCTTACTCCTCTTTCTCTCCTAAACTTATTTCTCTCATTTTCTATAATGTGATGGCCATAGAAAAAAGGTACATGTGACTATGGTCTCAAACCTATTTATTATAGTGAACAAGGAGATGCAACAAAGAAGTAAATAGAGTTCTACTTTCATGAAGAAAGTATCATGAGCATATATTGGAAGGGTTACATTTGAGGAAGAATAAGGCTTTAGAAGTGTCGAAAAGTGGTGCTTACAATGAATTCTACAAAGAAAGATAACTAGATACATAGGCTTATTGAGGTGTCGGATATGGCATAGCTGAGCAAGAAGGGGTTCATTAAACCTATTATGGTGTTTATAAGAGTGATAACGATAGTGATATGAAGCTAAGTTTGTTAAAAAAAAGATGTATCAAAAGACACTATTAACAAAGAATAGTGATAGGGTAGATATTTTTGGAGCAAATGTGATTTTCCCATTTACATAGGATTAAGTTTACTTAGACAACCGGCATCACATTATTAGTATTTTATAATTTTAGTGCATTTAATTTTTATGGTTGAGGTAGTTAGTTGGTGGTTGGACATATCCTCGTCTCATCTTTTGTTATATATTCAAAGTGTTTATACATTGTTTGCATCTCATTCTCAATTCATCCATTTCATTGGTGAAATAGCCTCGTGCTTCTCTCATGTGTATGAAGGCATGTTTGTAGTTTGTGCTCCTAGGTTTAGTGGAATCACCAACAAATTCAACATGAATGAGGTGACACACTTATAGAATGAACAATAAATGAGAAAATGATAGTATTTTGTATGGAATACCTTTCATAACATAGATTTTAGGACATCCTACCCAAAGAAAAATATGACCATATGAATTCTCAAAACATAGCATGATAGTGGCACAATATATACAAGTGAAGTGCATGAAGGAATAGTGTTAGAACATTTTGTAGAGAAAAGATAACATATTAGGGGTTTTGGGATGATTTCCATAATGGAGTAGAGCTTATCCTATGCTATTCCAAGGAGTATTAATCATTTTGAACTCTTTAAAATACATGTACTATAAGTACACACAAATGGAATAATGGCAACTAGAGAACTAAATGGTAGATATGAACCATTGCAAAGTATCTAGGAAGTAACTTGACCAATCATCCATCTAGAGAGTGGAGACAACAATTACAAACATATTGGAATAGTTGGAGCAAAAATAGGAGTTGGTCAACCATCTTCAATGCCATGTTGTAGCCTTTTCAGGAGTTGATTAATAAAATGAACATTTCCAACACGGAAGAGAGGGAGTTTGACCAAGGAAACAAGGTGGGACATGTATCAAGTAGCATTTCAAGGAATTCTCCTAGATTTGAGGAAGTTGTTCAAGGAATATCACCATGCCTAACAACATAAAATAGTTAGTTCTTACAATTTTTTGTAACATTGTAGTTGTTGCAAAAAATTATTTTAGCAAAAAGTTTAGTTTGTAACTCATTTTTAGTCATTTTAGTGACTATTTTATTTAATACATTATTTCAAAAAAAAATTTAGACTATGTACTATTGTAAAACACTGTTTTCTCAATAAAGAGTTATATTTGACTATAATATGTGTTATTTGTGTGTGTTGATAAAATATGTATGCATTTTCTTGTGTTTTATCTTCAAAACCTTTAAAATATGTCTCATTTGAACACCTATAAATAGAAAGAAACACTAGGGCCAAAGCACAATGTTGTATCACACTTGGGGCTAACTAGAGTAGTTCGACTGAACTTTTTTGTTGTCGTGTGGCGCCCGTTGGTGCAACTATGGCACCTAGATGGCACCAAAAGTTTGGACAAACTATTTTTTATATAAACCTAGTTCGACCAAACTATCCTACGTGTCATGTGATGTGGCACCAAAATCAACATTTTGTCCGCATTTCTGAAACTTTTCACTTTTGCTGTATTTTTTCTTCAAGAAATTTTTTTTTTTACAAAAATAAAAAAAATACCCTTTTGTAGAGCTCAAAGTCACGAATCTGGACACATAAATTTTTCAATTTTTTTTTTTTTTGATGAATAGGCCTTCTCTATTAATTAGAAATATTAAACTACATATTCACAAAAAAGGTTAGGGGATACAAGATCACCCCGCGAGAGTCACTCGGCCAGCGGTCGGAAACAAAAAATAAACAAGCTACTCATCAAAAAACTTCCTCAGGCAGCCAAAGCAGAGGAAACTGAGGGTGGAGGATCAGGGTCATCTTTTTTGCCCCATACATCAATGGGGCCAGGAGTCGGGTCTGGCACAGACCACCCATCTTCAGGATCTCTTTCAATTTCTCCTTCCTCTTGCCTTGGAGGCGAGATTGCCAAAGCTAGGCGAGAAAACTTGGAGGTGGTGGCAGAGAGCCACCCAGAATCAGCAGCATGAGGAGAAAAGGCCACAAGAGCATCAGAGGGCCACCTCAAGCCAGATCCATGCCACGACAGGGAAGTCAAGTGATGATGCCAAGAAACATCTCTCCCGCCCGAGGGGTAGCGCCAGGGAGGCAGGGACCGTGGGGTCTGAGAGCGGCAGGTAGAAGAGCTACGACCGCGTCGTCGGCCACGGGGAGGAGTATGGTCGACAAAGATATAGTTCGACGATACTCGGGCAATCACACAAGGGGCATTGCCCCAGTGTTGAAGGAGCTCCTGAAGGTGGGCCACCTTGTCAACTTGTACCTGAATCTGCATTAATACATTGTTACAAATGCAAGCTTTAGCATAAAGCAAAACATTAATATTCAAGCAGCTGTGAGAAAAAATAACAACATTTCTATCTTTCCAAAGAGTGAAAAGGATATCCATTCTGAAAGTATGTCATATCTGGGAGAACTTATAGGGGATTCTAGGCGAATCACCCAAAAGAGCCATGTGCCAGGAAAATGGCTCAGGCTGAAAAGGCTGAAAAAAGTCATGAATCCAGCTCCAATACTATTGAGCTCTTCTACAAAACCAAAAGATGTGCATAATTTTTTTTGGGTGACCATAAAAAGGGCATCGAGGATCATGCACTCCCAAATGCTTGAGTCTGGAACCCAAAGGCAGACCTTGAAAGAGAACACACTAAGCAAAGTGAGCAATCTTAGGCTCGGTGATGGTAGACCAGAAAACCAAAAACCTGAATCTCCAGGCAGTCTAGGAAGACTGCAAGTGCCACCACTAATTGAGAGTATGAGCCATAGGCAAGTGAGGAACCAGCCAGAGATAACCCATTTTGGGTTTATAGTTGGTAAAAGGAGTCCAAGGATACCACTTCCAGTCTTTCCACCAAGGTCTAACAGACCAAATATCAAGCTTATGAAGTAAATTTGAGGGAAGGGTCGAGACCGGAAGGTCATAAGTCTATTGATCTCACTGAGACAGGCAAAACTAGACGTGGAGGTCCTCCCAAGACTGGAGACTCATAGTAGATCTGGAAAAAATATCCTTAGGGGTATGAATTCCACGCTTGTGAAATCTCAGAGCACTGACACCTTGAATTTTGGCCAAAGGTAACCCTTGCACCTGAAAAAGAGGGAACCACCAAAGGTTGTGCTGATTCATGGATAAGCCATCCCGAAAGCCATTGTTGGCCCACCCTAGCCAAGGCTTTATAGCTTCCCAAGAATGCCAGATACTTTTGGCCATAAAAGTACCCTGTATCTGAATAGGGTCTGTCATGGTGAGCAAGGTTTGCAAGCCTAATCCCTTCCAGGCTAGCCTTTTTGAAGGAAATCCTGAAGAAATGCAATGCCGAAGAAGAATTTTCCAGGCCTCGTCACCAGATAAGGCTCTGATAACCCATTTAGCACATAAGGCCAGCCCTTGGTTCTGGGTAGAAATAAGGCCGAGTCCTCCATATTCCTTGGGGACACAACAGTAATCCCAAGCAACCCTATGAAAACCATGATGGTTAGACTCAGAGGCCCAAAGAAAGGCCCACATAAGTCTTTCCAACTTCATGTAGGAGGTCTTTGAAGGAGCCCAACATGAAGAATAGTAAACATGGGTGGCGGCCAACACTTTGGAACAGACTTGGAATTTACAAGCCAAAGAGAGAGGCTTGGTGATCCAGTAGGCAAGCTTTTTCTCGATTTTGGCTTAGATTGCCTGCCAGAGATCTAAAGGTGAAGCTTGGCAGATAAAAGGAATGCCCTGAAAGTGAAATATTTCGCCATGCTGAAGCCATTTCCAATCATACTGAAGGATCCAAGGCGAAGTAGGAAGAAAGGACTGTCTATAACATTGCGTCTTGTGCCATTGAATGGCCGAACCAGAAGCCAAGCAAAAAGTGTTAAGACACTGAAGAGCGGACTGCACATTATCTTCATCCTCAATGAGAGTGAGAAAGGAATCATCTGCAAAGTGGCCATTGACAAGTTGGGAAGGTGAATCAGGCAAGGAGATACCACGAACACGCCCAACAACGATAGCATTAGCAAGTAAGTAACCAAACCCTTCCACTGCAAGAACATATAAAGTAGGAACCAGAGGGCACCCCTGGCAAATGGATCTAAAAAAGGCCAAAAGCCTTAGACTACTGGCCATTAATGGTGATGCAAGCCGAGGCATCCTTGAATAACATCTGCACAGACTGGATGAACCAGGGACCAAAGCCTAGGGCTTTGAGCATAGCCAAGATAAAAGGCCATTCAATGCGATCATACACTTTAGCGAAGTCAATCTTAAGAAAGATTTCATGTTGTTGAAAGTGTCTAGCCCAATCTATTCCTTCCCAAACAACAATAATATTGTCCAGAATAAACTTGGATTTAATAAATCTAGTCTATTCTGGGTGGACAATAAGTGGTAGGAGATGCCAAATCTTAAGGGCCAAATCTTTGGCAATGATCTTATAAGAGACATTAAGAAAGGTGATAGGCTGCCAATTGCAAATGTCCTCTAGGTCCCTAGCCTTAGGGATAAACATGATGTTTCCTTGATTAATCAATTTTCCCAAGGAGCAATAATGAAAAGCTTCCAGATAGACCTTATGAAGGTCAAGACCAACACAAGGCCAAAGAGATTTGTAGAATTCACAGGGGAAGCCATCACAGCCTGGGGCTTTGTCATCTGCCATAGAAAAAGTGGCTTCTTTGAGATCATCAATGCTCAATAAGAGATCACAAAAGGCCCGCTACGAGTCAGAGAGCCATTTGGGAACAACAGCTAAGCAATCTTGTAAGGCTTGGGTTATGGCCGGAGAATCTCCCTGCGCTGTGAACACCTCAAATTGACGGACAAAGGCTTGCAATATGTCAGGCAGATTGGTGAGAAGAGAATGTCCCTCTTTTATTTTCTTAATCCCAATAGAGGCATGACGTGCATGCAGAGCCAGGAAGAATTCCTTAGAAGCCCTATCGCCCACCTTAAGCCAGTGTAATCTGGCTTAATTTGAGCTCCTCTGGCAGAGTGACTATCAACAACTTGCTTTTGATGTTAGAGCTAGGCTAAACGGAGTTGCAGGGTAGAATCAAAGGGATTCAAAGCCAAAGCTTTTGTGGCAGCACATAGAGCTTTGGTGGTCACATCATGCAACCGCCTGCGGTAGATGGCAAGTTGCCTACCATAAATGCACATAAACCTCACAGAGGGGGAAATGACATCATTCCACCACTCAATCCAACTAGTGTGATGACGAGGTCTTGGCTCAAGATTCCACACTCTTTGAATGTGGGCCATTGTGGATTGATGGTGCAAAAGAGACAGGTTGAGGTAGAATTACATTTTGGAAGGATGTTGCCTAGTTGTCTGCCATTCAATGCTAAACTTTATGGGGAAGTGGTCTAACAATGTCACATCAACAAGAGGAGTGACAGGCAGCTCATGATCTTCAAAAAAAGAGAAAAAAGATTGTATAGATATCATAGCATGATCAAGCCTTTTAAGAATTCTGTCAGAGCCATCTCTAAAATTTGACCAAGTGTGCCAGACCCCACTAGGATGATGACAGTTGGTGTTGGGGTCGAAAAGACCCAATTTATTATGCATATAGTACCAGGCTTCCCGCTCTCCAACTGTCCAACGGAAAGGCAAAAAAATGTCCTTATCAGAAGCCACCTCAACCATATTGAAATCCCCACACATAAACCAAGTGGCAAGTGGAAGATTATCCGCGATCCATTGCCAGAGGTATGATCTTTCAACCGAATCATTGGGAGAATAAACATTAACGATCCCAATAGAATGATTTTCAATTGAAAGCAAAACTCAAATGTCACGTTGCATGGGATCAACCCCATGAGAAATAACTGCAATGCACCATCGAGGTGAAAGGAGAGTGACAACTCCCCCTCGACCAACTTCATGCTGGGAAGAAACACAAGGCTATCGGGCCAAATAACATGACATGCAGCATTGAGCATGAAACCTGCTATTTTAACTTCCTGGAGGCAAAGAACATCTAGGCCTACAATACGTTGACAAACATCTCGAACATAATACTTTCTGGCAAGGTCAGTGAGACCTCGAACATTCTATGAAATGTGATTCATGACAAACCCAACATATCTTCCTCGTCCCCAAGAGATGAGAAGCTATTGCGCAAAAAATCCAGGTCCCCACTAGAAATGACTCATCATTTTTCTGAACCACCATCTACAATCTTAGCACACCTTGAAGGGCTGCAAGAACAGCGTAGAGAGTGTGGAGTAGAAATCGCAGACATAGCCTCAGGGGTGCACACCTAAGGAGGGCAGGCAACCCCCTCAAAAGAAGCATTCCCCTATTGAGCAGGGTTTGAAATCGGAGTGAGAGCTGCCTGGGAGGACGAAGACTACACAGGAAGATCTGTCGGTGGTTGATAATTGGAACCAATGGGAGTCTTTTGGGCCGAAACCGCAGGGGTTTTTCCTTTACGAACCACAGTGGTCCATTCATCCTTCTTGGCTCTTTTCAAAATGTTTTGATTAATTTTAATTTATTTTTTTAATTTTTAAACATTGTGAGTAGGTTTTTAAAGTTAAAAAAGAGGCTAATTTGAAATTAAAAAATATATATTAAATGATATTAAAATTTTTTACAAAAAATAGTTTTCACTAGATGAGAGAATCTTCTCCAAAAGGGTATAATTTTTTCTTTTTGATAATGCTAAATTTAGTAGACAAAAGGTGACGCCAAATGAAAACTACCAAATTCAGCTACGTTAGACTTAAAAATATTATTACGAGAAAAATCTAATTTTTTTTTTTAAGCACTGCATATATATGTCCTCTATTTGGAAAATTAAAATCAGGAAAAAATAAGTTCGTTTTCACTTTTTTTGGTGATGCCAACTAAAACCCTTGATTTTTCAGCATTTTTCAACAATAAAAAAATCTGTCTTTGAATATATAAAAAAATATCAATTTTTTTAAATAATAGACATAAATTTTATTAATATTTCTACATTTGATCAGTTTACCTCAATTTGAAATTCAATTTAGAAATGTCACTTTTATGCAGTTGAAGTTAAATAGTTTTAGTTGTGTTGGCCACTTCCTTTATAAAAGTGTGACACAACATTGTGCTTTTACCCACTAGTATGTAGGTTGTAGATTGTGCAATGCATACAATGAGTTGTTAAGCCATGAAAACTCTTTCTTTTCCTTCAAAAATAGTGAAATATATGATTTTTTACAAAACACTGATTCATAGGTTGTGGAAATCAAAAATTATGCAGGATAACATAGGTCTAAATATAAATTTGGTGCATCCCCTTAGTAGTCATAGACTCTATTTTAAACACTCTTTTCTTTTTTCTCAAGCAAGTCAATAGATTTAAGTAGTTTAGGTGATAATCCTAGGGAACCAATTCTCTTTGGAGGTTCATCTCCACTATAGGTCACCCACAACTTGAAGATGATCCCATGTTTCAACAAATAGTTGAGTTGATAGCTTCATTAGGGTGCACACTTTGTTGATAATAGTGACATTGTGAATAATGAAAATAGGGTGCTCATAAATGATCATAATCACCAAAATGTGCTTGCACAATAATATGAATTACACTCGATCTTTTCAACTTATAGGTTATGACAAAACCATGGCTTACGTTTTCTTTATATTTTTAACCAATGCAACATTATAAAGCATATATGCATTACAACATGCATGTGTAATGGCTTGGTTATTGCCAAGCTATAACATGTACACTTTATAACACATATACATTAATGGCTTGCTTGTGTTTTGGAAAGTGTTACATACTTAGCCAAGAAATATTACTTTGACTACATTTTTGTCCCTCAACTTGGTGCTCATTGTAGACACCTAAAAGTTGCACAACAAATTAAGTGAATTTTATTCATTTAATTATCCTTAATTCTTCCAATTAATCAAATTAAAGATCTGATTAATATTTCCCTTCTTCTATCCTAGCCATTTAATTAAATTTACATTTAATTTAATCCCCCTTCTAACCATTTTTAATTAAATTTACATTTAATTAAATTCCCCCTTCTAACCATTTTTAATTAAATTCACATTTAATTAAATTCCCCTTCTAATTAAATCCCCCCACTTGCAAAATCCTACATCTCCCACTTGCCTTCTAAACCTCTCTAGAGCCTTCTAGATTATTCTAACCCCATCTTAATTATAGCCTAATCCCTCTCTTAAACATTTAGACATTCCTTAAGAGAAGTCACTTCTCAAAAATGCCTCAAAGTCTTTGAAATGCATTAAAGGCTTTATGTCCTCAACAAGTTAACCTTTAAAGTCTTCCAAACCATTAATGGTTAACTCAACCCTTCCCACATGGTTAGAGACTTTCTCTCTAACTTAACCCTTATCTAACCCAAGGGTCTCATCAAGAACTTAAGGCTTTGACCTTAGTTATTCTATTGACCATTGCACAAAAGTTTACCCCTTGGGTAAAAGCTTTATCCAATGGATAACTCTAACCTAACCTTAACCCTTACCTCCTAAGGTAACCTTCATGTCTTCTCAGGCATTTAATGCCTCTTAAATATCCTCTCATGCAACCTCTTGTTGACAATTGTCACCATTTCATTGGTGAAAATTGTAAACATGGATTGATAACTTTTAATCCTAGCCCTTGTTAAGATTATTCAATCTCAACCCTCCATTGCCCTATTTTCCCTATAAATAGAGCTCTCATTCTTCATTCTCAGAATCCAAGTCTTCGTGCATCAAACTTATAGTCTCATTTCATCAATCATTATTAACCTCTGTTCAATAATATAGTAATTAGATCATTTAGTTTTACATATCATATTATCAATAGCATGTTAGCTTCATCTATATGCTAGTTTAATGTCATTTTAAACTATTTTCATGCTAGTTTTAGCTTCATATCAATATCTTGCATCATATCATTATTTAGTTTCACATCTAGATCATTCACTAGGATCATAGTTGTATCCATTTTGATCTCAGAATCATCACATATCCCTCATTCTTTTGGTTGTCATCCTGTAGGTCAAGTGCTCTTCCAAGCCGAGAGACACCTTGATTTGAAGGATCCTTGGAGATAGAGAACAATGAGACGTGCTTAAGATCTTTATTATTTCACTTATTTGTTCTAATGATTTTAATCTCTAACATAATGTCCCATTGGTGTGTTTGTGTTGTTTGCCTCTCTCATGCAGGTACCACAATCTGAGCTCACATTTTCACATTTCTGGCATCCACTGTGGGGCTCAAACCTCATTTTTTTAGACATTTCTAATTTTTTCCATAGGATCCGTGCCTATAGATTTCAAACACAAAATAACGCATACGACGGTTCTTTTCATGCATACGATGGTTCTTTTCACACATACGACAATTCTTTTCGCGCATACAACAGATCTTACAACGCATACAACCTATGTTATCGTGCATTTAACTGTCTTTATTGTGCATTTAAATTGTTTTCCTCGCGCATTCAACTGTTTTTATTGCGCATTTAATTGTTTCTGTAGCACATTTAACTGTTTATGTAGCACATACAATTGTTTCTGTTGGGCATATGATCTCTATTTTTGCGCATATGAAATAGAGGCAAAAGTTTGTAATTCGGTTTTGAAAAATTAGGCTTGTTGAAGCTCACCTAAGGTTTTTTGGATTTTGCTAACTTATTTCTTTGCAGATTGCTAGCAGTTTTCTTTCAGACTTGAATGAGTTAAGATAGGATTTAGTAGCTTCTTTTTAATTTTTATTTTTTTAAGTTGGTTAAAAATAACTCATCTTCCTATTGGTATAAAAAGGACTTCACACCTCAATTTTGGGCTTAAAAAGAACCTCATTGCGAGGTAAAAAGAACAACAAAATCACACTTTGATTTCTTGCAAGTTAGGATTCACACTTCAGATTTGGGCTTAAAAAGAATCAACAAATTTTCAAATTCTTGCAAAAGGATTAAAAAGAACATTCAAATTTATTATTGCAAGTTAAAAAGAACAAGCCACAAATTGTCAATTTACCATTTACTTTCAAGAAAAACGTGCTTTCATTTTGTCGACCAAGATTTCAATTTCCTAGTTAGACAACAAATTGCTTTGTGGGATAAAAAGAACACCATGCTTGTTGGAGCAACATATCCAAATAGGACTTAGCCAACAATTGCTTTGAACAAGTTAAAAGGAACTCTATTTGCTTTGTCTTAAGTGGTAGGTATATGCTGTCCCCTTAATTGGGTGATCAAAAAGCCAAATCCACTTTTTCATTGCTTTATTTACTTTCAAGCATTAAATCCTTTAGAGGGCCTGCCTTCCCGAAGCCTCAAAAAGGCTAGTGTGAAGGGTACGACCCAAGTGGGAAACGAATTTATCGCCAAGTTTACCAACCAACTATAATAAAACATGGAGGCTAATGAAAATCCCCTCCAACAAAAGTGTGTATTTGATAGCCTTCCCCTAGTATCCTTGTGATGCGAAAAGCCTTTGTTCTAAGGTTGGGAAGCCTCTTAATTGAGTTTATCATTTGCTGCACCAAATGAAATCCTTACTATGAACCTTAGAATTTGAAGATTTGAATCAAGTCAGTTGCCATACTATGGCAATATCATAGTGCAAGGGTGGGGAAGAATCCACCCCCAAGATCACTCACCATATATCTCCTAAGATAACTACTCAAATGTGAAGCAATTCACTTTGGGTTAATTTCTGGCAAAAGACAAAAAAATGGGCACCCTCTAGGGGGTGACAAGGTTTTTTGAGCTAATGGAGTATCGAGAATAGTGAGCTATGATATTGTCAATGACCTTTTAATATTGTCTATCTGATGTGTCTTTTGTTGTAAATCAAACTAGTGATAACATCGGGGATTTGAAAACATCCTCACAAACACATACACTCAATGTTTAGCATAGGAATGACCATTATTTTCATGTGTGCTATGTCTTCTTGTAATAAACATTAAAAAATCTTGCAAATCAACCAATACAACAATAAAGTTCAAAAAAAAGAGCAAAGAGAAAACCTTGAAGAGAAGAGTTTTCAAATCCAACTAAGTGCCCTTAGAAAGAGATATCAAATCTTCAACTATCTTGAGATCATATTTCATCCTACAAAATTGAGGAGTATCAAAATAGTGATCAAAGGTTCCACCATCCAACGAATCCTATCAAAACAATACCTAGTTAGGTTCTCAAGTTGTCAAATTAAGTTTTCTACATCGTGAAACTTGACTCATATCATTTTGCACACTTTGTCATACAAGCGAATCAAACTAAACTTCTACTTGACAAGTAAACTTGAGTTTCCAAAACAAAGTATCCATATCCAACATCAACATCACCTTTGATCATTTGTGTATGACCACTCCCCATATTTTGAGAAGAAGAAGTCTTCATCAAAAGACTAAGTTGAAGAAGAGACAACCTAGTTCTAAGGAACTTATCAAGAGGAGTAAATTTCTCTATATCAACTATCAACTGTTTACATCACATCGTGCATTCTTGTGTCATATGTGGTTGCATATCCAAGGAAAAGCCAACGAATTTGACAAAGAACCTTTGAGAAGTAGGGCTTACATTCAAAAAGTGACATTCAACCAACGCCTTAATAGGGGAGGAAGGATTAATCCCGACTTGTTTTAAAAGTTTCTTATCACTTACAATGAAGCTCGACCTGAGCCACCAACTCCCCCAAGAACCCCAATAGAAGAAGAAGAATTCACTACTATAGAGATATATTAATGCCCACTGTCACTCGATCTCAGAGAAACAAAAAGAAGAAATCACAACCAGAATCAAGTATGAGGCATAGATTGTCTAATCCTTTTGATGAATATGCAAATATGGGAGAAACAAAGATCACAGAAGAGCTTCTCCAAGGATGTCAAGAGAATGCAGCTTTCCAAAAACTCGTAGAAAGACTTATAGAAGCGGATAAGAAAAAATATCTACTCATGCTAACTAGTAAAGGAGTCAATATTTGACACAAAAAATATAAGGAATACAAATGAGAGAATTTCACGAACAAGGGCGAGAAACTATGCTTACAATAAAGAACAACTAAGAGAAGAAGAAACACATGATCAAGAAAACATACACAACTGAGATCACACCCATGAACAAGATAACACTCACGAACAAGACAATACCCACAATCAGGACAATCTTAATGAACGAGGGGAAATTCCCCATGGAAGGACAAATGCACCCCTAGTTGTTCTTACACAACAACTCCAAACACTTCAAAGACAAATGCAGGACATGCAACAAGGAACCACGATATGATGCTCATTAGACAAAATTTGTCCTTATCCTTTTGATAGGAGATTGAACATGGGACCTTTTCCCCCAAATTCATATATACCAAAGTATGACAAATACGATGACCTAAGAGTGATCACCTTGATCACGTTCAAGAATTTTGTACTATGAGCTTGGAATTTTCTCACAATGACACATACTTAATGAGACTATTCCCAAGAAGTTTGGGAGGGAAAACAATGGAGTGGTTGTCAAAACTCACACCTCCCATCAGATCATTTGATGAGTTGGTGTATAAATTCATAACACAATACTCCTATAATATCCAGCACGCGATCACCATGCTTGATGTGTGCAATACAAAAAAAAAGAACAATGAAACATTCATGGTGTTTCTACAATTATGGAGGCGCATGGTCACAAGATATCCATGAGATGTGCCTGAAAAGGAAAAGATGGAAATCTTCATAGACAATCTGAATAGTGAAATGAGTTATCATCTCAAACTACAATGTATACCATCTTTTACAAAATTAATAGAGAATGGTTTCCAAGTAGAGGAAGATTCCATGAAGAAAGGAACTTTGAAATTCTTTAAGGAAGGTGTTAGTTCGTCAAACAATAACACCTTTAACAATCAAAACAATAACAAAAACTCAGGCAAGTCTAGATTTTGGACAAGAAACAAAAATGTTGTTAATGATGGGTAATTGATGCCAACAATGTAAAGTCTAAACAACCAGTGTTGACTTTATCAGGCAACCCACCATCCAATACTAATAAAAAATACTAATCAAGGCACTAACACTTATCAACGAAATACCAACCAAGGAGCTTCAATGTCAAACAACAAAAATCACCAAGGTAACAACAACAACAACCAAGGGAACAACACAAACCAAAGAGGAAACACTAATACTTTCCCGTATCGAAGAATATATACACCATTAGGAAAAAACTTGGAATCGACATTTCAAGAACTATTGGAAAATAAGATCATCACATTGCTAGCCACAAGCAAATTTGAACCCCAAGTCAAACCACCGTGGTGGAATGACTCACATTATTATGATTATCATCGAAACAAGGGGCATAGCATAAATGATTGCATAAGGTTGAAGAACATAGTTCAAGACATGATAGACAAGGGAGACTTAACAATCGATGGTCATAAAACCAATGGTGACCATGAAGCTTTCAAAAATCCTCTTCCCAATTACGACAAGGGAGAAGCATCAACGCCAAACAACACCAAAGGAGCTCGTATCAATCACATATACAAAAACACTATCAATCACATATTGGCCTATGACAATCAAGTTTATGTCATAAAAAAGAAAGACAAACAAGAACATGCGTCGATAAATGTGACAACAAGAGCTCAGAAATATGTCTTGAAGGGGAACGCATCAACATCAACAACTCTCCCCAAGACTCAATATAACTTGGTTGACCAACTATGAAGAACACCCACTTAGATATCTATACTTGAGTTGCTCAAACTTTCACCAAAACATAAGGATATCTTGGAGCAAGCTCTTGTCGAAACAACCGTTTTAAATGATCTGGATATTGATCGATTCCAAGCCATGGTGGCCGATTTGATGGTTCCACATAACATATCTTTTTATGAACACGACGATGTCTCCTTTAATCATCCTCATAACACCCCACTGCATATTGAGGTCTTAGGCTATAAACATCAGGTAAAAAGAGTATTAATAGATGAAGGATCTGGTCTCAATATATGTGCCCTCAAGCTTATCCGTGCATTGGGCTTCTTTGAGAAAGCTATTGATCCCAAAAAGAAAATCACTATCGAAGCCTACGATGATGAAGAAAGATCATCCAAAGGAACTATGATACTACCCATCCAGGTAGGTCTTGTACAAAGAGACACAATGTGCCAAGTCTTGAACATAGATTTGACATACAATATACTATTGGGTCATCCATGGATCCATGAAATGCAAGCGGTACCTTCCACATACCATCAATGTCTCAAGTTCCCCTACAATGGACATAAAATTTCAGCATCTGTAGATACTAACCCTTTTTAGTATTGTAATGCTATGGGGGAAACTCAAGATAGCCTGGTTCCACACAATAGGGAGGCCCAAGCTTCCTCATCATCTAACCATCAAGAAGAACTCAAGTCTCTATCCATGAACTTCAAACAAAAGATGAAAATAAAGGACCAAGGCATGGGGGAGTACTCTTTTCAACCCTTATGTCCATCTAAGTTGCCAATTTCACCAAGGTCTTATGGACAAACTTCCACATCAAGGCATCAGGCAGCACAACCCATCACAAAGTTTGATAGCAAATTTATCCAAATGGGCACACTGGTTGAAGAATCAGAAGATAAAGACATCCTTAGCTGGCTATACAAGGATGAAGAAGAAATCAGAGCCACTACCCTAGAAGTATCCATACCAACAAAATAGTATGGAAATGGGTTCCAGATCATGCAACGCATGGGATACAAAGGAAAATGACCTATTGGAAAGCGCCAAGAAGGCATCATAGAACCCATACAACCTCATTCACAATTTGTAAAAGACAAAACAAGACTTGGGTATGGCCAACATGTTCTGCATGTGCAAAAGCAAAATCACCATCAAAAACCTCAATGGAAAGAAAAGAGAAAACATAGAAAAGACTCATGGCATGAAGCACTAAACCAAGCATTGGAAAAGACAAGGAAGGAGAAAAAACATGAAGAAAATGAGAGATGACAAGAATAAATCGTTATTCAAAGGGACAAAGCTTCTTATAAGAAAGTACATCATGTACAAGAACCTAATCAAACCAAGGCTGAGCCACAACCTAAAGAAATTTCTACTCAAAGAAAGGAAACGATGCATGAACAAATTCAAAGAGTACAAGCAAGCACCGATCCTAAATCAGAACAAGCTACTAAACTTGTGTCAATTATCAGTGATCTTTTCTCACCATACAACATACCTATCAGATTCAGTGAGGTAATTTGGGACAATGATTCTGAAACTGATTCCAATGAATATGAGTGGGATAGTTATTCTGATGTTACTGAAGATATTGAGGTGGATACAATCCATGCATACACACCCATTTCTCATGAGGGACAAGGTTCAAGATCCCAACCATTTGAATTCAGACCACAACATATCTATGAGGCTAGTGAGAATGAGAAACAACAATACGAACAAGGCAATGTTGATGAAAGTACCATCGAAGACCTCAAAAATATCATAGACCTCACTGATATCCCAAACAACTATGATGATGACTCCATCATGACACTTACAATAGCTGATCTTAACCCACCAAATGACTCCTTACCACTCATATATCCTGACCTCATAGACTGGGAAGAACCCGAACATCATGATATACCAATATTCCCAAATGATGAATCAATTGTCCAATACCTGTGCTCAGTCAACCCAGAAACATGCTCCACTAGTGAACCCCATAACAATATCAACAATATGGGGAGTGCCAAGTTTCTCAGTCGCAAAAATGAAATAAAAAATGGATCTAATGGTGAAAACCATTTAATGGCAGTATTAGATCGTAAAAGCAAAAAAGTAAAAATAAAGGACATATCTGATGGTGAAAACCTTTTTGAGGCACCTAAAGATGGGAGACTTGGCACTCTTTCTGAACATTACTAGGAGAGTTCACCAATGTTGATTGAGCCAACTCAATCCATAAATATCAACACTGAAGTAGCAACCAAAACCATACATCTGGCAGAATCACTAATAGAAAAAAAAATCAGATTTTATCAAATTCTTTAAGGAGAAGCAAATCAATTTTGCTTGGTCTTATGCTAACATGCTAGGAGTATATCCGAATCTAATCATGCATCACTTGTCCATCACTCCTAGAGATAAACCTGTCAAACATAAATTAAGAAAGATGAATCCACATGTGGCATTATTAGCCAAAGCAGAACTGAAGAAGTTATTAGATGTCAGATTCATCTGCCCTATAGATTATGTCGAATGAATCTCAAACATTGTACCAGTTTCCAAACTGGATAGAAGCATAATTATTTGCATAGACTTCAGAGACCTCAACAAAGAATGTCCAAAGGATGACTTTCCTTTGCCAAGCATCGATACCATTGTTGATATAACAACATGGCACACATTGCTATCTCTCATGGATGGATTCTCTAGCTATAACCATATCAAGATATCTCCAGAGGATCAAGATAAAACTGCATTCACATGTCCATGGGGAACATATTGTCGGAACGTCACACCTTTTGGCTTGAAAAATGCCAGTGCAACTTATCAGAAAGCCATGACAACAATATTCCATGACATGATGCATACTTTCATGGAGGATTATGTGGATGATTTGCTAGCTAAATCATTCACAAGAGTTGAACACCTCGACATCATAGATAAAATCTTTCAACGATTGGAGAAATTTAATGTCAAATTAAACCCTAAAAGGTGTATCTTCAGGGTCACATCCGACAAACTTTTGGGCTACATTGCATCAGAAAAAGGCATAGAGGTGGATACAACAAAGGTTCAGGCTATCATGGAGATGTCACCTCCTAAAAACATTAGCCAACTGTGATCTTTGCAGGGCAGGCTACAATCCATCAGATGATTCATCACTCAGTTAGTAGA
This sequence comes from Cryptomeria japonica, assembly GCF_030272615.1. Classification (NCBI taxonomy): domain Eukaryota; kingdom Viridiplantae; phylum Streptophyta; class Pinopsida; order Cupressales; family Cupressaceae; genus Cryptomeria; species Cryptomeria japonica. The sequence continues at coordinate 640,875,898 of NC_081406.1, read as the reverse complement.
TAAATGTCTTCCATTCAATCATCTACTTCATAAAAATATACCTTTCAGATGGGAAGATGAATGTGCAGAATCAATCCATTAGCTCAAATAATATCTGATGAATCCACCAGTTTTGGTACCACCAATAGCAGGCAAGCCACTCACGCTCTATATATCAACAACAAAAGTATCATTGGGGTCACTTCTAGCACAAGGGGATCCAACAGGTAAAGAAAGGGCTATCTATTACATCAGTGGGACTTTGAACGGATATGAACTCAATTATACATTCATCAAAAAGGCTTGCTTAGAAGTGGTGTTTGCTTCTCAAAAGTTCCACCACTATATGTTATCCCACACAATCAAGATGGTAGCAAGATTGATCCTCTCAAATATCTACTTAGCAAGGCCTCTCTCACAGGACGATTAGCTAAATGGGTCATGATCCTAAGTGAATTTGACATTCAATACACAGAACAACGAGCTATCAAAGGACATGTAATTGCGGATCAACTGGTAGAAGAACCACTACCAGACCAACACCCACTATAGGTGGAATTTCCAGATATGGATGTACTCACTATCACACCCAAGTAATGGACCCTATACTTTGATGGATCCTATACACAACATGGATCGGGTGTTGGCATCCTATTCGTCACTCCAGAAGGGCACACAATTTTGAGATCTTATAGACTAATGTTTCCATGCACCAACAACATTGCTGAATATGAAGCACTGGTAATAGGAAACAAAGTAGTTATAGAATGGAGAATCACATAATTAAGAGTCTATGGGGATTTTCAATTAGTTATCAATCAAATCAATGACGACTATCAAACAAAAGATGATAAGCTAATGCCTTACAAGAGAATGGTGGATGAATTCAAAAAGTACTTTGTGCACATCACCTTCGAGCAGATTCCAAGATTGGAAAAAAGAGCTACCGATGCAATGGCCACTATCACCTCGCTTCTACAAACTCTAGATAAACATAATCATTATGAATTCCAGGTGGAGCAATTGTTTTTCCTAGCATATGAAAATTCCACATCCCAAGTCATCTGTGCCCTGACCAGTTCTGATTCCCCTCTATACGAGAAGATATATGACTAAAATACTCTCCCACTCGACCTATCTCGCAACCAAAAAAGAAGCTTCATCCGACAAGCTGCCCGCTATACCTTAACTGTCGACACACTTTACCGTCGAGGTCTAGATGATACTCTTCTTTGATGCCTCGATCATGACGAATCTGACTTCGCCTTACATGAGCTTCATGAAGGTATTTGTGGTACACATTCAAGTGGCCCTACTCTTGCCAAAAAACTTCTGAGAATGAGATATTACTAGTTGACAATGGAAAGAGAGTCCTATCAATTTGCTAGGAAATATCCTAAATGTCAAATTCATGGTAATCTGATACATGCACCAGCACGGCAGTTGCAACCATTCACCACATCTTGGCCTTTCTATCAATGGGGACTTGATCTAGTGGGAAAGATTCATCCTTCCTCTTCAAATGGGCATAAGTTCATTATCACCGCCACAAAGTACTTCACCAAGTGGATCGAAGCAGTCCCAATGACCACCATGAGTGGAAAGAAAATCTCATTATTCATCCTTAACTATCTCATTTGTAGATATGGCATTCCTAGTTCCATCATCATAGATAACGGGCGTCCTTTCAAGAATCAAGATGTGCAAGAGCTATGTGAACGATTCAAAATCCAACATTGCTTTTCCACACCGTACTATCCACAAGGAAATGGCCAAGCATAAGCATAAAACAAAACAATCCTAAAAATCCTCAAGAAAACAGTGAATGATGCTGGCAAGGATTGGCATGTATAACTCAATCCAACACTTTGGGCCTATAGAACGAGCATCTTCACACCTATAGAGGCTACACCATATTCATTGGTGTATGGTTCAAAATAAATTCTACCTCTTGAGGTGTAAATCCCATCTCTCTGAGTATCTTTGTAGGGCCTCATACTAGATGAGGAATATTGAGTGAATAGGTTGTAGGAACTAGAGCTTCCTGATGAAAAGAGACAACATTCCTATGACCATCTCAAGGCATATCAGCAACAAATGTGCAAAAGCTATAATCACAAAGTCATCCCAAGGGATTTTAAAATGGGTGATCTAGTCCTAAAAGAAAATCCCAGAAATCAGCAAGACCGAGAAAAAAAGGGAAAATTTGAGCCCAACTAGTTGGGACCATTTGTCATCATATCAGCTATGGATCAAGAGCATATCAATTGCCAGCTTCAGAAGGGGACGTGCTTGCCGAACCAACCAACAACATCCATCTGAATAAGTTCTACACTTGAGTCATCCAATGCACAGATCAAGAAAAAAAAGCAAAAAAAAATAAAATCAGAAAAATACAAGAAAAATAAAAAGAAATCCAAAAGTGCAATAAAAACAAGTGATGAAAACTTGGCAACAAGCACCACTTTTGAGAGAGAGGTTCCTCCATCTATCAGTAATTATATCATATCTTTGATCCATCTGATCTAAGCCCATAGCCATCGTAGAATACTTATACACACCACATCATCCTGGACATACTTAGCGTAGTCACTGTCCTTGATAATCTAAATCATATCCCACCATGGCTTGGTGATCAGTGTAAATATCCATATCAAGTACTATCTAGAGTGGGGGCAGGTTTGTGACCTTGCTGGGGGCATTTCGCCTTGAGAGTTTTAAACATCAAACCAAACAAGTAGCAAGACAACAAGGATTAGAAAAACCAACAAATGACAACGACAATGCAAGAGGCTAGATATCCTGGAATTGAATTGATTAAACAAAAGATCTATTTGCAAGATGTTTTACTTGACAAGAATACATTTCCAATAGCATGCATTCTTACTTATGGCTGTTAATTATTGCTTATCATATCTCCTAACTGACTCAAGGATGTCTCAATGACAAGAGAAGCAAGGAAGGAATGTGATTTTTTCTTTGTCTGTTGTTTGGGAGTGAAGCCTTCTATTATGCAAATTTGTCTTACGACGTGATCAGGTAACATATCACTGAAGACATTTCGGATTTGTATAGGAAAAAGGTTAACTCTTGTCTGTTCTACACAAGCAACACTAAGGTCATCTTGGTTCAATTATACCTCAACACTTATGTCATCTTGCAATATCAAAATCCATTAAGTTATACTGAAGTTATTATGGTTCAATTATATCATGATGCTTGTATCAACTTTCAACAAATCAAGGCCCAATGATGAAAACAAAGGAAGCACTAACACTTTGATCAAAACAGATGGCAACATTGAGAACGAGAATGCATATTAAGCTTTACATTAGTTGCACATCATTATCATCTTAATATTGAATTAGGTTGCATATCATTTTAATCTTGCATTAGTATCATTTCATTATCATTATCATCGTCATGTCATTCTTACATCTCATATCATATATCTCATTTTCAAGATACATCTAGTCACATTCATCATTGCATCTATCACATGCATATCTATCACATCACCATGGAATTTTTCTTCACTTTCATATCTTCATCATCCATCTATCAACATCAACTTCATGTCTTATACATGATGTATCTTTCCTGAAACCAAACGTTTTGATCAAGTCTTATACATGATATATCATTCCTAAAACCAAAAGTTTTGATCATCTTTGTCTAATACAGGAGGTATCATTCCTGAAACCAAACTTGATCCCAATCTTATCAATTTTATTAATCTATTTCATCTTATCCATTCTATCATGTCTTATATAGGATGTATCTTTCCTGAAACCAAACATTTTGATCAGGTCTTATACACGATATATCGGTCCTGAACTAGACATTTTGATCAGGTCTTATACACGATATATCATTCCTAAAACCAGACTTGATCTCAATCTTATCAATTCTATCAAACCATTTCATCTGATCCATTCTATCATGTCTTATATAGGATGTATCTTTCCAGAAACCAAACGTTTTGATCATGTCTTATACATGTATATCGTTCCTGAAACCAGACGTTTTGATCATCTTTGTCTTATACAAGAGGTGTCATTCTTGAAACCGAATTTAATCTTAATTTGATCAATCTTATCAATCCAATCAATCTAATCAATCTTATCATACACATGCATGCCATCAACTATCCACTCTTCTATCTTTTAAATAACATTCTTCTTTCGAGAGATCATTCATGCCTTTAGTGCACGAACGATCTCCTGAGGGAGCATTATCATATCGGTTTCATATCGACACCAACTTCATATTGACTTTTCATATCAAATCAATTCTTCATACATGGGGCATCATATCAAATCTCGACATCAATTTAATATCAGTTTCATATCGACACCAGCTTCATATCGACTTTTCATATCAAATCAATTCTTCATATCTGGGGCATCATATCGAATCTCGACATCAATTTCATATCAGCTTCATATCGACAAAATCACATTAGTGCTTCATATCGAAATCAATTCTTCATATCCAGGGAATCAAATCAACAACTTTGGTAACAACATCATATCACAAAATTTTAAATGACAAATTGAGCATTTTTCTTTGAATCAACATGTGGTCACATGTTAACTCAAAGAGGGGGAAAATGTAGACACCTAAAAGTTGCACAACAAATTAAGTGAATTTTATTCATTTAATTATCCTTAATTCTTCCAATTAATCAAATTAAAGATTTGATTAATATTTCCCTTCTTCTATCCTAGCCATTTAATTAAATTTACATTTAATTAAAATCTCCCTCATATCCATTTAATTAAATTTACATTTAACTAAATCCCTCTTCTAACCATTTTTAATGAAATTTACATTTAATTAAATCCCCCTTCTAACCATTTTTAATTAAATTCACATTTAATTAAATTCCCCTTCTAGCCCATTTAATTAAATTTACATTTAATTAAATCCCTCACTTGCAAAATCCTACATCTCTCACTTGCCTCCTAAACCTCGTCTAGAGCCTTCTAGATTCTTCTAATCCTATCTTAATTAGCCTAATCTCTCTTAAACATTTGCACATTCCTTAAGAGAAGTCACTTCTCAAAAATGCTTCAAAGTCTTTGAAATGCATTAAAGGCTTTACGTCTTCAACAAGTTAACCTTCAAAGTCTTCCAAACCATTAATGGTTAACTCAACCCTTCCCACATGGTTAGAGACTTTCTCTCTAACTTAACCCTCATCTAACCCAAGGGCCTCATCAATCACTTATAGCTTTGACCCTAGTTATCTTATTGATCCTTGCACAAGAGTTTACCCCTTGGGTAAACGCTTTATCCAATGGATAATTCTAACCTAACCTTAACCCTTACCTCCTAAGGTAACCTTCATGTCTTCTCAGACATTTAATGCCTCTTACATCTCCTCTCATGCAACCTCTTGTTGACAATTGTCACCATTTCATTGGTAAAAAATGCAAACGTGGATTGATAACTTTCAATCCCAGTACTTGTTAAGGTTATTCAATTTCAACCCTCCATTGTCCTATCTTCCCTATAAATAGAGCTCTCATTCTTCATTCTCAGAATCCAAGTCTTTGTGCATCAAACTTATAGTTTCATTTCATCAAGCATTATTAACCTCTCTTTAATAATAGTAATTAGATCATTTAGTTTTACATATAATGTTATCAATAGCATGCTAGCTTCATCTATATGGTAGTTTAATGTCATTTTAAACCATTTTCATGCTAGTTTTAGCTTCATATCATTATCTAGTTTCACATCTAGATCATTCACTAGGATCATAGTTGTATCCATTTTGATTTTAGAATCATCACATATCCCTCATTCTTTTGGTTGTCATCCTATAGGTCAATTTCTCTTCCAAGCTGAGAGCCACCTTGAATTGAAGGATCCTTGGAGATAGAGAACAATGAGACGTGCTTAAGATCTTTATTATTTCACTTGTTTGTTCTAATGATTTTGATCTCTAATATAATGTCCCATTTGTGTGTTTGTGTCATTTGCCTCTCTCATGCAGGTACCACAATTTGAGCTCACACTCATAATCCTAATTCAATTATGAATAATTTATTAGCCTAGATTAGCTTAAGGGGAGGAATAGTTAATATTTTATCAAACAAGACATCTATTAGCATTGTAAGGGAAAATTTGGAATAGATAAGAGTGATCCTACTTGTGGGATGGAATGCAAATATGCATTTTGGAAGGTGCAAATTCACTTTTGATTGAAGGTATTACATTTGAAGGTAAAATGCCTACCATGTATTTAACTAGGCTTTGAATTGAGGTATTTTTTATATCTATAAATGTTTTTGATTAAAAAAGAAGCGATAACTAGGGTGTCGACCCTTTACATAGTCAGAGACTATCAATAATATAAATGCAACAACAAAACCTTACAATTCAACAACAACCCAGATCCAACTCAAGGAGAGGTAGGGACACCCTCACCAAGAGGGGTTTGAGGGGGCGAGGAAAATTCCCCCCTTCGCTTGCGACAAACAATAGTCTAGTCAATATTGTCCTTGGGACCATCAAGAGAGTGATCAAGTGATAAGGTCTCTTCTTGGATACCATCAGAAGGTTCGAGGGAGTGCAACAACAAGGCAACAATCAACTGCTGCAGAACAACATCAACAGAAGATTGATGCAAAGGAATGGCTTCAGGAGCAGAAGCAAAAGATGTGGAGCGGAGCTGCAAGTCGAAGGCGACATGAGTTGAATCCAAAGTTGGATCCACAGGAGTTGGGACTTCATGAACATCATCAACATTGTCCTTTTGAGAGGAATCAACTGAAACAGAGTCAGAAGCATTGATTGTCAGATGATCTTCGGTAGCGTCCTTCCACCAAGTAGCACCACCTCTATGACGAGAGAGAGAGAGAAGGGCGAGAGAACATCTATAAATGTTGCACATTGGAAATTTGTATATAAATGGACCTTTAATGAAGGTAAATTTAAATGAATGACCCTTAATTAAAATGTTTTTACGTTGTTCTCATTCTAATCACATAGTTTATAGAAAAATGCTTTAAAACACAATTTGACTATCAAATGGAGTCACCATGACATGAGGTTTTATAGGACCATAAATTTTGGAATAAGTTTTTCAAAAAATATATAATTTGTAATATATTTTATTTATTTTTTATTTTTTAGTGAATATAGGGATTTTACCAAACATAAAATCTTTGTTTGGTGTAAGTGGAAATGTAAAAATAAAATAAAAGTAGAATTAATAAAAATACATGCAACTTCCATATTTATGTCATTATTTCAACAATAATTTTTTTTATTTAGATGTATACAAAAGAAAATTATATATTATGATATTAAATTACTCTAAATTACAATTAATTTGAATTAAATTTAGTAATAACTAAAATATGCAACGAAAATTAAAAAATATGTGCATATCTTCTATATTAGTGCCAATGACCTATGTTTAAGAAATTGTGTTAATTTATAATAGCTATGCTTAATGACATTACCACTCATTGAATATACTACAAAGCATAACAAATAAATTATAAGATATATTTTTTTAAATTATAAAAATTAAGTTTGAAAAACTACACACACAACTGCGTGTGTACACATATGTATGTATGTATATGTACATATGTGTACCTTGAAAATCATGAGTTCACACCATCTTTAGATTCTAAATGATTTGTTTACTAGTGTTAATATAAATTGAAATATATTTTAATTATAAAAATAAATATTCATTAAATAGTATGAAATTTAAACCTAATTTAAAAGAATCTTAGAAAGAACTTTCTTTGTTTTTATTTACACGCCACTTTACTTAAGCTTAAAGATGAAATTGAACAAATACTCACTACCATGTGAAATTGAGCGATAATACAACTTTTGGTCAAAAGTATTGGCAAGTACTAATAGTGGGATCCATCTTGAGTCCCATGCCTTTCATCACTTTATACATTGATGACCGCATATAAAATAAAGGGGATAAATATTTGTAAGAGTTGATATTTTTAATTAAAAATTGTTTACACGAAAAAGAAACAATCATTGATCTAGGGGAAGAGCACTACATACTGCCCATTTTCCAAATACCGTTTAGTCCTTGTTCATCTAACCCCTTAATTACTAACTTTAAAGAAATCGAAAAAATGATAACTAAAAGTTCATTAATAATTTCACATGTACCAATAGTCGTCGACTTTTCTCTCAATAGTTAGAATTTTTGGACCTTAATTGGAGGAGTTGTGCAACTTTATTGGTACCCATAGCGCACGACTACTAGGGGATTTGTGCATAAGTATTGGCCATTTTGAGGTGATTGTAGTGCATGGCTATTGGGACATCTTTAAGTAAGTATCAGACGATACTTTGAAATAACCATTTTTTTACCCTTGCGTATTGATGAAACATGCGATGCTCATTACCTGTCCTCTCCAAAGAAAAAAAGGAAACAAAACCAATCATAAAAAAGAAAGTAATCAAACATAACTTGCAAATTATTGAGCCTAAGAGCTACATCCTGAGTGTCTATATTAGGAAGGTAAAGTGGATAAGAAAACCACTCTTCTTGCCCTTCGTAGAAAGACAACATATATAATTAATTGCAGTTGACAAGTTAAGTGGAAACTACAACGATAAAGATAAAAAGAGTTGAAATTTATTGCATTACAGCGAAAGTTGCCCCCTCTCCCATTGTATACGTCATTATAAGGCACCTACTCACCAATAATATGAGGAAAATTTTCATTACTAAAAGACAAGGCAATTGATAAAACTTGTGTACCATTTATTATCCACCTTCATGGTCGATAGAGGAGGTGAGGATTTAATAATTGAGTATATATTAAGAGTTGTTGTGCGTAATATTTTTAATAATATAGTATTACTAGTATTGATTTAAAAAAAAATAGTATTAAATGAATCGTATTTTTTAGATCTAAAATTAACAAGTCATGTGATGTTATATCAATGTATCAATAAAACATGATTTAATGTGTAGCTACTAGTCATGTAAGCCGCATCAATGAATGAATGAATGGAGATTTTTGATAACGTCCATCAGGCAGTCTATGTGTCCCAAATTTGAGAACAACATAAAGACTGCTAAAGAACCAACCAATCAAAACGAGAAGCAAACCATGACACGACTTAATGGGAAACTACTAGTCTATTAATTTTTTGCACTTTTTGGATACCTCAACAAAAAGCATTCTAATGCGATTGAAACTTTAATTATAAGAATACTTGTCAAGTTGTAAGAAATTGTTAGCGATTTGAAATTATCCCTAAAATGAAAGAGATGCAAAATCAAGATACTCAACTAATAAATCCTCTTTCATAATATATTAACATAAAATTTAATTATTGCGTTGTGTTTCTCAATTCAACTGTGTGCAGTTCTTTTGCACCATTGTTTCGGATCATATTCTATGATCCAAACATTATATTTCTCTCCACAACTCTCTCATTTTGATGATGAAAAATAAAATATGGTTTGAAACATTCATGCAAATAAATTTCATACAATTGAATCCAAAAACAAAATGCAATAATTATCTCCCTGTAGAAATATAATGTCTCTATAAAAAAATTAAAGAGGATAATATTTGTTTACATGAATAAAAAAAACAAACATTGATTTTGGGGAAAAGCACTAGTTACTGCCCATGTTTCAATTATCATTCACTCCTTGCTCACCCAACTCCCCAATTACTATCTTAAAAGAAACTAAAAAACGATAACTAAAAGTCAATTGATAATTTCACATGTACCAATAGTTGCCCACTTTACTTCTAGTAGTTAGAATTTTTGGATTTTAATTAGAGGAGTTGTGCAACTTTATTGGTACCCATAGTGCACAAGATTTGTGCATAAGTATTGACCATTTTTGAGGTGGTTGTAGTGCATGGTTATTGGGGTATCTTTAAGTAGGTATTGGGCGACACTTTGAAATGACCACTTTGTGACCCATGCGTACATAATGGATCCCATATTGTGAGTTGTTATTAAGCTATAAGCAGTTAAGTCACATACGGAAACAACAAAAAAGCTCATCGAAATTCGATATACCATTTTAAATATGTGAAAATATGAAATTAGCTTTAATGACTACTGATACACTTTCCTTATAAAAATCTAAACAAATAAAAAAAAAGTGTTTAATGAAATGCATAAGAAGCTTTTTATACTGATTTAAGAAGGCCAATATTACTCTCTAAACAAATAGATATTGCTGAAACATGACCACTACCTTAAAGTAGATAGCGACCTGTCCTCTCCAAAGAAAAAAAGGAATCGAGACCACTCATACAAAAGAAAGGATTCAAACAAAGCTTGCACAGTACCGTAAGAATGAGAGCGAGTGTGTCTATATTAAGGAGGTAAAACGGATAAGAAAGTCACTATTCTCCCCTGCTGAACTTGTACTGTTCTTATAGTATACCTTCTGAGTGGTACAAGTCATTATGAAGCCACTAAGGCTTTCTGCTCATTACCTAAAAGACAAGGCAATTGATAAAACTAGTGTATCATATGTTGTCCATCTTCATGGTGGATAGAAGGGGCGAGGATTTAATAATTGAGTATATATTGATAGTTGTTGTAATTTTTTATCGATTTAATGTCTAATATTGTTAATAACGTAGTATTAATAGTTCTGCTTTTAAATTATTAGTGTTGAATGAAACCTATTTTTTAGATATAAAACATGACTTAATGTGCAACTCCTAGTAATGTGATTCCAAATCAACGCACCAATAAATGAATGAAGATTTTTAATGACGTCCATGAGGGGAGTCAATCTATGGGACCCAAATCTGAGAACAATACAAAGCCCGTGAAATAATCAACCAACCAAACCCATAAGCAAACAAAGACATGATTTAATGTGCAACTACTTGTCATGTGATGCCACATTAACGCACCAATAAGTGAATGAATGAATGCAGATTTTTAATGATGTCCATGAGACCAGATAGTCTATGGGACCCAAATCTGAGAATGACACAAAGACCACTAAAGAACCAACCAATCAAAACAAGAAGCAAACCAAGACACAACTTAATGGGCAACTACTACCCATGTGATGCCACATTAATGCACCAATAAGTGAATGAATGAATGAAGATTTTTAATGATGTCCACGAGACGAAGCTGTCTATGGGACCCAGATCTGAGAACAATACAAAGTGTTGGTGTAAATAAATATTCATTTTGGATATTATTACACTTACTTAAGTTAACTTAGGATAATGCATCTCTTCGTGGTTTGGATTTGAGACACTTAGGGAAGAGTGCACATAGGGATAGAGCTTGTAGGAGAAATTCCACCTTTTGTGGTCTTATTTTGCTGTTACACTCCACATTCGGTGGGTCATCCACCTCTTGTGGAATATTATATTATTTCTCCTACCTACCCCTAGTATTTCTTACCTACCCTTGTTTCTCATTGAGCCACATGCCATATTTGTGTGCTCATACATCCATATGGCCTTGCCTATATAAGCAGGCCTCTATTCATTGTATTGGTTAATCCAGTTGATCATTTTGCATATTGATGAGAATACAATTTGTTCTTGTCATTCTATTGTCTCTTTCATGCTTTTCATTGTGCCCTTGATCTTGGCAAAATCCTACATGGTATCAGAGCTATTGGGGCTTCATTGATCGGTTTTTGGAGACATCGTGGAAGGCTTCTATTTTTGGATTTGGGGATCTTCATTTTTTGGAGGCATCATACAGCGATTTGGACATCACCGTTGAATCCGGGAGGCTGTTTCCATGAATTTCAACTATAAAGTCGACCTATTTTGGTGAGAAATTTTTTTTCCCCATTTTGGCTATTATCGTACGAATTTTTTTTTTAAAAAAGTGTTTTTTTTGGGGGTCCGCAGACCCCCCCCCCCGTTGTACATGAGTTGCAGGTATCGCAGGCGTAGCGTACTTGTTCGTGTACCCACCGGCCACCGCACCGTGTACCCGCTGGCCGCCGCGCCGTGTACCCGTCGGCCGCTGCGCCATGTACCCGCCGACCGCCTCGCTTCCCCGCTGGCTATCTTGGTTCCCTCCCGTCGGCCGCCTTACCTACACGCCGCCGAGTCTTGTCCACGCCGCCGGCCAAGGTTCTCCGGCGACCATCCAGTCACCTCCGGCCACCACGCAGGAGCCCAGTCGGCTTCCAGGACCCCACCACGTGGCTCTCAAACAGCCATCCGTATGCCACGTCACCCATGCCACGCAGTCCGTCCGTACAGTGCCACATCATCATATGTACTGCACAGTCATCTGCATAGTCAGCAGTCCGTACAGTACGGACGCCCAGTCAGCAGGGAGGCAAAGTTTTTGCGATGGTCATATGGCCGTCAAAATTAACATAGTGACTTGTTGACGTCAGTGCCACATCAACACTTTTTGAAATTTTTTTGACCCCTCTCCATTGGGCTTTTCAGTTTTGCAGTCCAACTTTGGAAGGCCATATCTTGCTCATTTTTGCTCCTTTTTTGGTGCAATTTTTTTTTGAAATGGGCTAAAATTTCGTGATCTTCGTAGTGGTGTGGTTATTTTCTGATTTTGGTGCACAGGTTTTTCAGAATTTTCAGATTCTCTCAGCTGTACCTGTCCAATCCTCAATTCTGCAACTTCAAAGGCCTCGTTTGAGCTCATACGACCTCCTTTTCAGGTGCCGTTTTTTTTGAAAGTGCTTATTTTTTCATCTACTTTCAGAATCTATGATCAGATTTCAGATATTTTGAGTAAAAATTGTACTTTCAGATATTGGTCTTATTTGGCCCATTAGGTACTTGTAAATTGCTTGGATCTTAGTTAGATCTCTTGCATTATCAGTTTGAGACTCTTTTGGCCTTATTGAGGCAGTTGTAAAATTGTAAATTAGAAGTCCACTTTGCCATTTTTTGCAAGTGGCCCATTGTATACGCACTACTTATAAAGTGCCAAAATCATCACATTTGGGGGGGGGTTCTTTGATTGAGTGAATTTGGGGGGGGGGTTTCTTGTGTGATTGTGCCTCTCTTTGTGCTCTTTCCATTTTTGTTGCAATGAGTCCTAATAAATTTCCACCTTTAACTCCACATAATTATGCATCATGGAAAATTAAAGTATGGAGTAAACTAATGGAAAAGGGTCTCACACACTACATAGATGAAACAATAACAGCACCACCTGATCCTAAGGCTGATCCAATTGCTCAATTAGAATGGCTCATAAAGAATTGCATGGCTCTTGGAACCTTACGCAAGTATGTATCAGATGAACTCATTTTTCACATTGAGAAGTGTAAAACAATCAAGGAGGCTTGGGATATGTTTCAGAAATTGTATGGACAAGTTGATGAAATCAGAGGCTATCAGATTGACAATGAGCTCACCAACTTAGATCCCAAGAGTTTTGATACAATCCAAGATTATGTCACCAAAGCAAATGAGCTAAGAGCAAAGCTTAAGGATTGTGGAATTGACAAAAAGGATGCTCAATTGATATTCAACTTGTTGGATAAGCTTGCACCAAAATATGCAGCATTTGTATCTAGCTTCCAAACTCATTGATTAACAGTGGGGAGTTCTTATGTTATGCCTTCATTTGATGTTTTCACAGAAATGTTAATATTGGAACAAACTAAGTTGTTGAACATGGGGTTTCTCAAGTCTTCAAAGTCCAAGGCTTTGGTGGCTAATCAAGGGAATCAAGGAAGTCAAGGCAAAGATTCCAACAAGAAGAAGAAGCAATCCAAGTCTAAGCCACACCAGGAAAAAGGACAATCATCCTCTCCATCACAAGGCGATTTTTCATCCTCTTCCAAGAAGGGGACACCACCTAAGAAGGATAAACCAACTTGTGCATATTGCAAGAAGTATGGTCATGATGAGCATCGATGCCACACAAAGCAAGTTGATGAGTTAACCAATCTTCTTAAGAAAAACAACATCAACTTGCCATCCGCCTACACAAAGAAGGATTCATCTCCTTCCTCTTCCTCCTAGTCTAAGGGAAAAGGGCAAGCATTTGTGGCTACAATAGGTTCTTCACAGCAATGGATACTTGACTCGGGTGCCTCATATCACATGGGTTCTACAAAGGAGCAATTTTCTTCATTGGAGCCATCTAAGGTACCTCACATTTACATAGGTGATGACACACAAGTAGAGGTTGAAGGGAAAGGTTCAGTTGACATGGATGATGAAACATTTAAAAATGTTCTCTATGTTCCTAACTTGTCTACCAACCTTCTCTCCATCTACCAAATCACTCACTATGGGAATGGGAAAAAGGTTGAGTTTACACCAGATTCAGTTGTGGTAAAGGAACTTGATGATGATGCCTTGGTAGAAGTGGGACAAGTCAATGACAACTCAAGGCTTTATTCATTCTCCCACTTTGTGCCAAGTTCACCTTCTAGGGCCTTGCTTACTCATTCAAATTCAGAAAGTAAGCTATGGCATGAGCGGTTTGGTCACCTCAACTACCGCTATCTTCAGCAGCTCAGCACTAAAGACATGGTCATAGGTCTACCTCGAATCAGTTTTTCAGAGGGTGTATGTTCAGGTTGTTCCATGGGCAAGCATCCCGAAGAGAAGTTTGATAAGGGGAAAGCTTGGAGAGCTTTGGAAGTTCTTCAACTTGTTCACAGCGACGTAGTAGGTCCATTTCCAGCACCTTCATTTAGTAAGGCCCGCTATGTTCTCACCTTCATTGATGACTACTCCTGCTTCACTTGGGTCTACTTTCTCATTCATAAGAGTGAAGTATTTGACAGATTTCAAGACTTCAAGACTTGTGTGGAGAAGCAATCAGGGAAAGTGGTCAAGATTCTTCGCACAGATAATGGAATGGAATATGTGAACAAAAGACTTGAGGATTTTTTGTACATTTGAGGGGATTGATCTTCAACATTCTGTAGCATACACTCCATAGCAGAACGGGGTTGCAGAACACAAGAATAGAACTCTCAAAGAAATGGCTAGCTGTATGATACATGCATGTTCTCTTGATTCCGCCTTTTGGGTAGAGGCTATCAGTTGTGCCACACACATCCAAAATCGGGTTCCTCACAAAGCTTTGCAAGGAATTACTCCTTTTGAAGCTTGGGTTGGTAGGAAACCGATTGTGAGACATTTCAGAGTCTTTGGGTGTCTAGCATGGGCTTGCATACCTCCACATAAACGCAAGGCATTGGAACCACATATTCAACCTTGCATATTTGTTGGATATCCTGAGGGTGTTAAGGCATACAAATTGATGGATCCAGAGACACATGAGGTATTCATTGAGAGGAGTGTTCACTTTGAGGAAAGCTCTCCTAGCTTAGCCTCTCTACCTCCTCCACCTTCCTCCATTGTGGATAGTGATGTTAGTGATTCAGATGATGAGACTCCCTCAACTCCGACTCGTAGGGTTACACCTCCGCAGGGTCCACTTGCAGTTGAGGAGCCTCGTTCTCCCCCTCCACCTAGACCTCATTGGGCTCGACAGACACTTGAGTCCACGGGTTCTCTTGTTGGGGATCCTTCAGATACACGGAGAACTCGATCACAACATCAGGATCTTCCACATGCATTCATTGCTACCGCTTCCGATCCACAAACATTTAGGGAAGCATCAGGGGTTCCTGAGTGGGACCAAGCTATGGAGGAAGAGTATAGTTCCTTGATGAGGAACAACACATGGGATCTAGTCCATCTCCCTAAGGGGAGAAACATGGTTCGATGTAAGTGGAGCTATCGGACCAAGTTTGTAGCGGATGGTAGTGTGGATAAGTATAAGGCTTGGCTTGTTGCGAAAGGTTTCTCATAGGTTGCAGGTGTTGACTATACTGAGACCTTTGCACCCATAGCCAAGATGAACTCCATTCGTTTGACACTTGTTATTGCTGCAGCTCATGGTTGGGCTGTACATCAGATGGATGTGAAGAGTGCTTTTCTTCATGGTGATCTTGATGAGGAGATTTATATGGAGCAGCCACAGGGTTTCATCCAGGATACTTCCTTGGTTTGCAGACTAAGGAAATCTCTCTATGGCCTTAAGCAGGCCCCCAGGGCTTGGTACGCCAAAATGGATTCCTTTCTTCTCTCTGTAGGGTTCACCAGGTGTCATTCCGATCCGAATGTCTACATTTTGCGACAGGATGACTCTCACTTGATACTTGTGCTCTATGTTGATGACTTGATCATTACAGGGAGTACTTCATCCATCATTAGCAGGGTCAAATCTGCTTTGCATGACAGATTTGCTATGACTGACTTGGGTTTTTTGCACTACTTTCTCGGGATAGAGATTTCACAGTCACCTTCCAGGATTACACTATCGCAGCCCAAGTATGCTCTTGATCTACTTGCACGCTTTCATATGGCTGATTGTAAGCCTGCCCCGACTCCCTTTCTTTCAGGAGTCAAGCTTGAGGCTCATTGTTCTTCTCCACCAGTTGATGCCACTTTGTATCGTCAGCTTGTGGGTAGTCTCATCTACTTGACTCATACACGCCCTGATATTTCATTTGCAGTTGACATGGTTTCCCGCTTCATGCAGGAACCACATGAGCTTCATTGGAAAGCCGCCAAACGCATCCTTCATTACATCCAGGGTACACATCACTATGGGACTCACTATGCAGCAGGCATAGGACTTCGCTTGGTTGGTTACACAGACTCCGATTGGGCTGGCGATCTTGATGATCGTAAGTCTACTTCTGGTTACAGTTTTCCCCTTGGTTCGAGCCCCATTTGTTGGTAGAGCAAGAAGCAACATGCTATTGCTCTCTCTTCGACTGAGGCTGAGTATCGAGGCATTGTTAACGCAGCAACTGAGACCATTTGGCTCCAGTAGATTCTCACAGAGTTTGGTTTCACCACTCCACGGCCGACAGTTCTACATTGTGACAATCAGAGTGCTATTGCAATCTTGAAGAACCCGGTCCAGCACCAGTGGACCAAACACATCGAGATTCATATGCACTATATCCGAGAGCTTATCCAGGAGCAGGTCATTGATTTGCAGTATTGTCCTACAGCAGAGTAGGTTGCTGACATATTCACCAAACCTTTCACCGAGAGTAAGTTCCAGCAGTTGCGAGCTCTCTTGGGGGTGCGGGATGTGTCATTAGGGGGGGTCAGCTGACTTCTCCTTCCTCTCTTATGGGGGGTCTTTTTCCTCTTTGAGGTTTTGTCCTTCTTCTTTGAGAGTCTTTTGTACATTCATCTCTCTTTTGGGGGGTAGTTTTTTCCCACTGGGTTTTCTCCCTTTCTCCGTTTGTGAGAGATTACATTACATAGTTTTGCTTGCATTTGCATATTGTACATGGGTACCTATCATGGCCTAGTAGCCGGGACCCATCTTGCATTGTTGACTTGAGTCTTCATTCCCCTAAGTTGCACTTAAGGGGGGGTGTTGGTGTAAATAAATATTCATTTTGGATATTATTACACTTACTTAAGTTAACTTAGGATAATGCATCTCTTCGTAGTTTGGATTTGAGACACTTAGGGAAGAGTGCACATAGGGATAAAGCTTGTAGGAGAAATTCCACCTTTTGTGGTCTTATTTTGCTGTTACACTCCACATTCGGTGGGTCATCCACCTCTTGTGGAATATTATATTATTTCTCCTACCTACCCCTAGTATTTCTTACCTACCCTTGTTTCTCATTGAGCCACATGTCATATTTGTGTGCTCATAGATCCATATGGCCTTGCCTATATAAGCAGGCCTCTATTCATTGTATTGGTTAATCCAGTTGATCATTTTGCATATTGATGAGAGTACAATTTGTTCTTGTCATTCTATTGTCTCTTTCATGCTTTTCATTTTGCCCTTGATCTTGGCAAAATCCTACACAAAGACCACTAAAGAATCAACCAATAAACCTATAAGCAAAGGAAGACATGACTTAATGTGCAACTAATAGTCCATCATATTTTTGTGCTTTGTGAACACCTCAACAAAAAGTACGCTAATGTGACATATTTGATGAATCGGTACTACTTTGAAATTATCCCATAAAATTTAAAGAAATGCAAAATTGAAATACTCAACTGATAAATCCTCTTTCATAATATATTAACATAAAATTTAATTAATGCGCTGTCTCTGGATTCAACTGTAGAGAATTTATTTTCATCAACGTTTCGAATCATACTCCATGATTCATCATCAAGATGAGAGAAGATCATGAAGTATGATCCGAAAAATTGATGCAAATTTTTTTTCATGGAATTGAACCCAAAAACACAGCTGAAATGTAGAATTATAATATCTGTGATAAAATTTAATCTTGCCAGTATAGTCCAGGTACAGCGATGTGAACAAGACAACAATAATACTGTGTGAAAGTTACGTCTTAGAAGGAACTTGCTCTTGCTTGAATTGCTTGTGTCTGTTAATGTGTCGTTCTATCTACGCTATAATGACAAAGAGATCCCTGTAGAACTTACCAGTTATCCTAATATGAAGTTGATCAAATCACTATACAGTCTATATACATGAGGAAGCAAAGCATTCTTCCATCTAGAAATCTGCATTGGCTAACTCTTTCTCACTAACGAAGAGCCCATGAAAACCGTAGGGAACTCTGACAGGGAGTTCAACAGAGGCCACGATCTCCAACGTCGGAGATTGCGCATCCATCACCACAAACTCCGAAACTCCACTCCTTTCATTGTGAGTGTACGACACCACATACCCATCATCCTCCACAGCGTTCAGATCAGAACTCCGGGGCACAAAAAAGGGCTCACTGCCAAAGCATCCATTTTCATACACCCTTGAAGCAACCTCACAATCACAACTTTTGCTCTCAAAATCAAGCTTAACAACTCCTGCAATCTTCGGCAACGGTGCACCCAAAGACATATACGCATATCTGTTCTTCTTACCTATGAATCCCTGATTCACCGCCCCGAATTCTAGGGGCTTAGAACACAAACACTTTCGTCTAACTTTCCCAGTTCCCAAATTGATCCGGACTTCCTCCACCATGGGATGAACCAGATGTTGATTCTCAAGAACATGTTCAACGGGTGACGCATTGGGGGCAACGAGCACAATTTCATCCCCCTCGTCCCACGCATTGAGCGAATGAAAAAAATTGAAGCCCGGAACGTCCACCCACTTGATCTCCGAATCATCCGTAGCATAGCGAGGAATGATGCCCAGTCGAGCTACTTTACTTCCATCGTACCCAATCATCGATCCCTCACCTGCAACGATCTCCAATGGCTTTGCCACAATCTGTGTGTCGGGAAAAATGGCGAATTTCCTCGTGATGGCGAAGTCATGAATGAAAGAAAGCTGGTGCAGGGACGAGATTCCGACGTCGGGCTCCTTCTCCCCACTCGGTGCCACCCTGAAGAAGTTCAGAAATGGCGCCACAGGACCATACCGAAAGGCGAACAATTCCCCTGTTTCAGGATCGATCTTCGGATGCGCAGTCATACCCATGAACAATCTCCCTTCGAAGTCATACCGACCAACAGTCTCCAAATCCCCTGATTCTGTCACCCGGACTATGTACGGCACATCGGATTCCCCCAAAGCCATCAACTTGTTGTCGAAGAACAAAAGACTGGTATTTGCGAGGCCATAGCCATGGAGAGGATTGAAGAGCCCAAGAGCTATTCTTGCTGAGAAAAGTGCTCCCCTGGCTATGCCGGCGACGCCATGAAAGCCGGCGAAGACGTTGGGCATCAACGGACCTCCGGCGTTCCCTTCGCCGACAAATTTGTTGGTCTGAACGAAACGGCTGGAAAAAGTTGCTCGGCCATTTCGAATTCGCAGGGCGTGCAGCATTCCGTCTCCATCGAAGGAATGGTAGGAGCTTTTTGGAAGATGACTGGGATTTGGGCCATTGCGAATGTAGACGCCGTTCAGACAGGTGGGCAGAGTTCCTCGGATGTTCAGACACTCTGTTCTGGGAGTCTCTCGGACTGGGGCAAAGTTGCCCGCTAAAACGAACCTGGGATCCACCGATGGTTTCAGGGGTTTTTCGATGAAGTTGTTGATGATGTCATCTACAGTGTTGCAGAAAAGCGCTGCTAGAGCTTGGGAAGTGGGGACTTTTTTGGAAGTTTGGGTCTTGAACGTCTGCACAGTTGCAGGCTTTTTCGTGGATTTTAAGGGATGGGTTGGTGCGTCATGTTCGACTAGGAGACTGGACTTTTTGTCTGAGGATGTGGGTGCAGGGGGTTTTGCTTCAGTTTGGACATTGGATACAATCAAGGTGCGTGAATGACGAGGGAGAGGAGAATGGTTTGGGACATGAAAAGATCTGAGAGAAGCAGATGAGATTGACTCCACTGTTGCTGAGAAAGCTGGTGGGGATGGTGTATATATAGATTGAAACTTCATTGTTGCTATGAAAGCTGGTGGGGATGGTGCATATATAGATTGAAACTTCAGCCTGATCTGAAGAATTTATTTGTTTCCTATATTGATGGTGTATATATGGACTGAAACTTCAGTCTGATCTGAAGAATTTGTGGAAGGGGTTGAGGATTATTTGTTTCCTATATTGGAATGTACTTAACTCTTCTGCTCTACATAAAATGATCAGTTCTTAACTGTAATTCTTTTCTATATTGGAACACATTTAACTATTGGATCTTCTCTTCTAGATAAAATGATCAATCTGATCTCAACAACCATCTTAAACCACACACACTAAACAACATATTAAGCTTAAAGAATGTTAGTAAACTCTTAGCGTTTAACACTTTTAAGGTTAGAAGTGTATTCTTAGTGTGACCACACACCTTAAACAACATATTAAGCCTAGAAAATGTCAATCAACTCTGAATGTTTAACACTTTTAAGCCTAGAAGTGTAAGCTTAGTGTGTGTGATTTAAGTCGTTTCGATCTCAACAAGTTTGTGGAAGAAGCAGATCAGATTGCTTCTCTACAAGTTGTACAAATAAGCTGGTTGTGGTTTTATATATATAGAATTGTTAGTGTTATGTTTATTTGATACAATATAGACATGTTCTTAATTTAGGTATATGTACCATTCTTATACCTTTAATTAGGTAGAGATAGATAAGACTTGTCTTAGAGTAAATATATTCTTATATAGTTATTTAAATGATTCTATATATTTTGTTTAATTATTTGATACAAAATAAACATAAAATAAACTTGATCTTAATCTAGGTATATGTAGCATTCTTAATTAGACATAGATAGATAATGCTTGTCTTATTATAGAGATATTCTCATATAATTTTTTTAATGATTTTGTATATTGTGTTTAATAATTTGTTACGAAATAAGCATGTTCTTAGTTTAGGTATATGTAGGTAGCATTCTTGATTAGGTATAGATAGATAAGGCTCATCTTTAAATAAAGATATTTTTATATTATTTTTTTAATGATTCTATATATTTTGTTTTTTTTAAGGTTGAATAGATCGTAGTAAATGCACATTTTATTCATATCGAAAAATGGTGAATAGTCTTAATTTTATTGATCAAATTTACTTTAAACAATCAATTTTGGTGAACTTTAAGAATCTACGCTTCTACATAAAGTTCAAAAACCCAATTGGACTTTGTTACTTCTTGTTGTCTATTTTACAAATAGTACAGATCACTCCCCTTTTCATGAATACCAATGAGTATATGCAATTGGAATGTCCATGATAGACATGACCCACTCTCACATGCTTCTTAGCGTCCTCCAATAGAATTAGAGAGTTAACTATTTGTGATTGGTTTGATCAATCTCACTTGGATTGAACTATTTGTGATTGGTTTGATCAATCTCATTCGAATTGAACTATTTGTGATTGGTTTGATCAATCTCACTTGTTTTTGACCTCTTAAAGCGCCTCATGATTGTGACGCTTCTAGATAACTAGACACTTGAAAATTCATCTTACTTTAACCATTTCTCTTACTTATGACACTCAACCCTTGTTGACAATTGAAGAAAACCAAGTGACCATGATCCATCCCTCACCATAGACTTGATTCTTAACGCTTAGTGACCTTATCTCTTGTCTTTTTGGATTTGTTGGTTATGACTTATTCTTTGCATTATATGATGTTTTACACCCAGACATTCTCCTATTTAATGAAACCCTTGTTCACATAAGCTACTACCCCCATTAAAACCTTCCATTCAATCACTCAATGCAGACAAAGTTGAATTCGTCTCGCAGCTGATTGTCTTTTGTTTGACAGAGAACATTTTGAAGAAACTAACCAACGATAACGAAAAGTGGCGACAGGACGGATAAGTGGTCAAGTGTTGGGAGGCCCTTTCTGTGGGTGACAATGAAGAAGGTGGGCCTGTGCACTCAACATTTACTTTCATCCCATGTGATAGTCCATGTGAATGAGTACACCAAACAGATAAGCTTTGGCATTTATTTGCTTACTGGAGTGATATGGACACCCCAACAATATGGGTCGTGAGTTAAATTCCATTTAATCCAAGCCCACCACCATGTGTGGACAAGAATGTCACTGCTTACCTGAGATTGATAAAAAAGAATAATATTTGCCTTGTGACGTTTTTGTTTGGAGTTGATCACTAGTTTTGCTTAAATATCTATCACGAATCATCTTGTTTTTATGGTCCACAGCATCTCATGGATCATCTAATTTTTATGGACCACACCATCTTTATATCCATCTAATTCTTATGGACCACACCATCTTTATATCCATCTGTGGATCATCTAATTCTTATGGACCACACCATCTTTATATCCATATGTGGATCATCTAATTCTAATGGACCACACCATCTATATGGACTTCCTGAACAAGACAATCTTTCAAGTGGTTTAATCAACTATTCAATATTTGGGTTCAAAAAGTTAATCAAAGTGGGAACACACATAATTGAGCCGATTACAATGTTATTTGGAATATTGTCTAATTTTATGGTTTTGTTTAATTATTAATTTATTGGCTCAAGGTTGCAATTACTTTACACATAATAGTGGAAAGTGAAGACCAATTTTGGGAATCTTAGGTGGTACTACTTTGTGTGAACAAAATGATTTAAAAAATAAAATCCACACCACCTGAAATAAATTTTAAACGAGACAATTCATGTCAAATAAGTACAATTGGCATCTAGTGAAAAGAGGTTACAAACACTCTATCCAACTATAGGTTGGACAAATAAATCTCTAAATAAGACAATTCATAATAAATAATATAATTGGAATTTAGCGAAAAAAGGTTCTGAGCACTCTATCCATCTATTTGTTGGATGCATAAGTCTTGAATAAAATGAGCACTAGTTTGTGTAGATAAAATTATTTTTTACAAAGGTCTGTGATATTTGATATAATTATCAAACAAGACAATTCATATCATTTTCAAAGGTCCACACTATTTGAAATAATTATCAAACATGACAATTCATTCAAATAATAAGATAATTGACATGTAGTGAAAAGATGTTATGAGCATTCTATCTAATTGTGCATTTGATGTCTAACTCACGAATAGAGTGACTTCTTCTAAGTCACATATTTAATATAAGACAAAATCAAATCTCTCAAACTCTTAAATTAATGAATCCATACTTAAGTTCAAGTGGTCAATTGAAGTGTTAGTAGCTAAAATTTCGGTTGGAATGTTTTTTTTTAACAAAATATTAATTTGTAGACTTGATTGATATTATTTTACACATAATAGTAAAAATTGAAAGGTTGGTTTTGAGAATCATAAGTGTTATTAGTTTGTGTAGACACCTAAAATTGCCCTGTCTAATTAAATAAATATTTTATTTATTTAATTATTTAAGCATAATTCTTCTATTAATTAATTAAATATTTATTTATTTAATTAATTCATTTATCCTCTTCTAGCCTTATTTCTCATTTAAATAAATACATTTATTTATTTAAATTGCCCTTTTCCTAAATTAAATAAATATTTTATTTATTTAATTGATCTCACTTTCTCTATTAATTAAATAAATCTCTATTTATTTAATTAATTCATTAACCTTTTCTATCCATGACACATGTCATTCATCTCTTAATTCCTACACTACCTACCCTCTCATTATTTTATTATTTCTTTTACCTACCCTCTAATCCTAGCCAACCATTTATCTTTTACACCTCTTAATCTTATCCCTCCATTTCTTATAGTGTCTTCTATAAAAGGAGATGCTTCCTTCATTATCAACCCCCAACTACACTTTCAAACTTTCATATGCGGTCAAGCCTACTTGCAACCATATTTCCGTTCTTTGTTGAGCTCTTGTGCACACATAAAATCTGATAGAAAATATATCAAGCAAGATCAATGGAGATAGGAAGAATGGAGATCCAAACCCTATTGAACATGTGATGGTATAATCTTTGTGATTTTGTTGATTTACATTGTCTTAGGTAATCTTCATATGTTATGGTAGATCTTTGTTGTTGTTAGGCTAGGATTTTGTAGTTGAATTCATTTAGTCTTTCAATATTGTTGTTTCCATTTTCACCATAAACATTTTGGCACGCCCCAAGGGACATGGATTTTTGTTAGATCTATATATTTTGTAGATTTTTCTAACCCTATATTGTGGTTTTGTAAAACAATTTGGAGAATAACCTTGCGTAGCTAGGGTTTTGGACACAAAATTAAGATCTTGAAGAGATCTAATCCGATTTCACAAACGACGTGGAATTTTTGCACCAAATTTTGTTGGCAGGTTGAAGACAATATCAAGAGCTCTCAATCCAAAAAATCAGATTTGTTAGAGCATATTTGAATTTTCTATGAATTTTTTATGCATTTTCATAAAAAATTAATTTTGAGAGAAAATGAGCGAATTTTTCAGATTTGTTTACAGATTTGGAAATTTTTCATAATTATACACAGGATCTGTTCTTTGTTATTTTAATTTTGATGTAAAATAATTCCTAAAAAATCGGATCTTTAAAAGTTAGGGTTTTGCATTAGTTTGATCATATCTCACAAACTGCTTGGAAGTTTTCCAGGAATTTTTTTTATGCAGGTTTGGAATGCTATCAGGAGTTTCCAGTAAACATTTCAAAGTTTTTGGATCAATTTTGCATTTTATATGATTTTTCATAAAAAATTAGTTTTGTGAGCAAATTAGCAAATTTTATGGATTTTCTTACATTTCTGGAAATGTCTTAAAATTTTACAAGTGGTATTTTTTTATGATGCAAAATAACTCATGGAATAATCAGATCTTTGAATCTATCAAAAAAATGTCTTGTTGAAGGCCCCTATTTCACAAAGTCTTTTGGATCTAAAATTTACCTAACTTGTGTGCTTGCAGGAGGGGTATTATTGCAAAACTACTAACAAATCTTTGTTGCAGAATTTTGGCAAGGGTTTTTTATCTTTATTGTGTGCCTTGTTTTCATAGATTACCAAACACTTCAATTGGTGCACTAAAATTGAACTAGTGTCTTTTTGTGTCTTGAGCAATAGACTCTTTTTGTTTAATATCTAGAGAGCCTGTCTCCCCATGTGGTCATTAGGACTACTAGTGAGGAGGGAACGACCCAAGTGGTAGCAAGGAAAACCCACCTCTTCCAAACCACTATAAATAGTTGTATCCATGGTGAAAACCATGGGTAACGTGTGTTGATTAGTTCATACCGACACTATGTCTCCCCATAAACCCGTTTGATCAAATTTATTTGATCAGTTGTAGAGCATAACCCCTACCAACTGGGAGCCTTCTGTATTTACAGAGCTGAAAGTGTCACATGTATGGCCACATGAGCGGATGCTCTTACTAGCACCTTTTTTCTTTAGAAAGCCAAAATCCTTCTAGTTGTTGGGGTAGGAGGTCGGACCTCTAGAGCGGCCCACACACATATGGTTCTTAGTAGACATACAAAGTTCGCCATGAGAAGTTTTCGTGGGGACTGGTGCTTCAGAGAAGTGAGTGTCGAGGGTGGAGCCAGTGGGGTCAAGCATCTAAGTATCCACTTTGAATAACATAGCCTCGGGGGAAACCCCATGTGGGATCAACAACTATTGTCCTGGCCAACCTTAAGAATTGTGCTTGTCTTCTTTTAAACATTCAAAGATCAAACATCAAAATATTGTGTCTTTTGTGTCTTCAAGTGTATACAAAACATTTTTACATCAAACAACACAGTTTCTTTGGAGTCATTTTTGAGTCTACACACTTGCAAACATTGAGTCCTCATCAACATTGTGTCCTCTTGTCACGAAAAACAATAAAAAATTCAGATTTGGTCACAACAAATAACTTCACAAATTGGAAAATTGCACTTAGTTTCTGGAAACCCGTTTGTACAGTATTCAACCACATATGTGTCATTCAGCAATGTATGTGCAAGATAACATTGCGTCTGTGTTTTCACAAGCAAAACTATATTCACAAAATCTCATAAACGCGTCTGTGCAGTTTTCAAAAACATATGTGTCATTTAACCACGTTTGTGAAGTATACATGCACATCTGTGTTTAGAATTGAAAAAAACTCACAGTCCAACAAACAAGAGCAATCAGTTTCAAACTCATTAAGCTTCCTAGGTTATTTCTCTGGGTTTTCATCTAGAATTCAGCCTATTTCTGGGTCTCACAAAGTCCATCATTGCTTTACAACTTGCATTACATTCACATTTGTCTAAACTTGATTCAAAAGGTCACTTGCTTGTCCTCATCTTACTTTGTCAACACACTACATACAACAACATTTTGCTAAGTGGTCCCCCATCAAGGTCTATCACCTTTGGGTCTCATTTGGTCTTACTTAGAGTCAAGGCACTAATACATTTGGCCTAAAATTCTGACGGAGAAGGTATACTGTGATCAAATTTAATTTTTTTTTGAAAAAATGCCTGATTTCGTCGAAATTCTGACGATAATGCAACATTTGGTTTCGACGGAGATGAAATTGGCAATGACATTTGGTTTTTTTAGAAAAAGTGCCCACATTCATCGAAATTCCAACAAGCGCGTGCATTACTTAAAAAAAAAAGAAAAGACCAAATCATTTCATAAATCCCACCTCTTCGTCCTACCTTTACCATTACAAAATCCCTCCTCTGCAGTGAACCTGTGGGTTTAATCGTGGTAGGGAAGATCATTGGTGTGAAACCAGCCGGTTCTGTAGCTTAGGCTGGAAGTGGAGGGAGCACAATTCGGTTATGTGCTTTCCCAATGAATGGGAATTATTGACCTAAAGAAGCAAGCAGATCCACACTGGAAATAACCCAAATTCCTGGACACTCACTATTGAATCTCCATCCATCTTCGTTGGCTTCAACCATAATTATTCGTGTAAGCGTCCCTTCCCGGTCGAGCAAATGAGTGCCTACCTAAAGGGCCTCCCAAGGTATCTTAGTTTGCGCTGTCTCGGGGCATATTAGGGGATCACAATGGGGATCACAATAGGGAACATGCAAGTAGGGGCCATCCCCTGATGAACATGAAGGAGGGAGGCGGACATAGTTCCCCGTGGGTTTAATCACTGCAGGATGTAGGAATGGTTCAATCACTGTAGGAAAAGGGTAGGGTATAATCAACAAATTCATTTCAAAAATTTAGATTCAAAGTTTATTATATATTTATCAGATTAATTGCCAATAGCAGAGATGGTGAGAGGTTTCTGTAATATGATATGATCAATTTAAAAGAAGAATTTCTTACAAGACCTAAACCATTGAACAATCCTACAATCATGTATTAATTAAACACTACATTTTAAATAATGAACAATATAGTTAGCTTCAAAACATATTAACACTACTTTCCATATTTAAAATATATCCTAATTAAGGAGAGGGATGACCTAAACCTGCATGATCGAGTGCCATTATGTAAAATATATCCTAATTATGGATGCTGGTATATATGGTAGTGACAGAAAATCCCCGCTGCAGAACCGTGAAAGCAATGTGTAGTGATCGAGTGCTATTTTTTGTCAGTGTTTTGGAGGGGAGCATAAGTGTATCATTAGGAAGGTGGTATAAAATGGAAGCTGAGAGGTATAAGGTTATGAGGTGTGTTTTAGGATAAGCTAATGGTGAAAGAGTAAGTTAGGATATGTTAGGGGTTTGGAAGGTAGGAAAGTGAATGGGGGGAGATAAAAGGATGTGAAGGATGGAATGGGATTAGGTAGGTGAAGTAAAAGTAAGTGTGTATGAGGTTAAGGTGTAGGATAGGATGTAGGAAAGTGGAGGGGGTTAAGATAGGGGATATGACAGGTAGATGGAAGGTAATAATGATAGGAAGTGAGGTAAAGGTTATGAGGTCTGGGTTAGAAAATAGGGTGTAGGAAATGGAAGGAAGGGTCATATCACTTTGAGAGTTTTCACCAAGATGAGGAGCCCGAGTGTGGACCTCAAATCTTACAAGCCATGAGGATCCACTTGTAGTAGAGGGGCATATACTTGCATCTTGGGAGCTTATTAGGAGTTCGCCTTGAATTTGGGAAATACACATAGAGGAGATGGAATATTTATCAATACACATTGCCTAGCCTCATCATGCATAAATAGAAAAGGTATAGACTATAGCAAACACATATCATGAGCCAAAGGATCATATTTGAGAGTTGCTTCATCTCCAATCCTCTACATTTTTAAGATCCACAAATGGGGTTGAGGATAAGTCTTGGTTACTTAGCTTGGACTTATGCTTTGGGTTGTATCTATATGTGAGCAACCTAAAGGCATAATTTTCAATGCAATTGTTGAGAGGACTTTCTTCCACCTTGTGGTACTGGGAGGATAAAATGCACCAACTCACATTGGAAACCCTCTCCAGATACCATTTTGGAGTGCCTCAAAGTGTGTTCTATTTCAAAATATTTTTGACAGAGATGCATAGATGAGTTTCACAATTTACATAATAAGGTTTCATAGTGGCTCAACATGAGAGTTAGTTTTTGGAGTGTTTGTAGATTACATTCAAGACAAGTTACTTTTCAATTATTTCATTAGGGGTGGAAAGCCCAAAATTTTAGTTTTCCTACACATGGCCAATCCAAATGACTTTAGGGTTGCTATGGAAAAGTCTCTTATGGAAAAGGAGGTACATGGGAGGACACAAGAGACATGAGAGAAGTTTGTAACCTTGATGAAGGGACTAAAGTGTCCATAGGCCTCCCCATCCTTCAAAGGATAATTTAGACTTACTATATGAGTTACAAAGAAAAACCCAATAGTATCAATATTAGGGACAAAGGTCTACTAGAGCATAGTAGGGGCCATAGGGTAGTCACATTTGACCATCATCGACACAAGGATATTTTAGGTATGAGAGACTATAGGGATATCAAGCCAGGCCTTCTATGACTCAACAACCTTTTAGGGGAGAATCTAGTGTTTTTAGTAATTAGGATCTTCTAATTATGGTGGGGCCTGGCCAACATAGGGTTATATGAGAGGCACATGTTATGTATATGTTAGTATCAGACAGAGAGTTCCCACAAGGTTTTAGAGTAGGTGGACACCATCCTAGGATGTCAAAGTATATAGTTGATATGTGGGTCTTTACCCTCCTAACCACTCAACATATACCACCATGGGTCTTTACCCTCCCAAACACATAAAGGTCAAAGGAAGATTCACTGCTGCAACACTCACTTTTTGTTACAGTCTCAAGCACTTAGGACAGTCACTCCTTTCGTGGCCATTCTTATTCACACAACACTCTCTAACATTAATTATGATGATAGTGTACCTCCTTAAACCTTCCACCAACACCTAAATCAATACCAAACTCTTTCCCAATCTCGCTAATGGACTAATTAACTCAACTCACTGTGAAATTGTGATGGTCAATGCAAGGTTTAGGACAGTAGTAATTAGGATTTTCTAATTATTATGGGGCCTATCCAACATAGGGTTATATGAGACAGGGGTAAGTTCATTAGTGATGTGTATTAGATTGTCATCAAAGTTTCCTATTAGTGTTACTTTGTATCAGCATTAACCACTTATTGTCATGGGAATCAACTAATAGACAACATAGATATTTATCATCAACCTCCTTTTTTTTCATCAAAGGGATAAAACTTTATTAAACACAATGAGAATTACAAAGCAAGAAAGTAGATACATATGATGAATACTAAGAGGGGGGGTGAATTAGTATGTCAAAAATCATTGCACTTAAACACTTTGCTATACTAACAGTAAACCAGTAAAACAGTTTAGCAGACAAACCGGTTAACACACATGCAAACCAAATAGAAAATAATGCATTCACCCACAGAAGCACAAACACCATAACACAAGAGATTTTGACGTGCAAACCCAAATGGGAAAAACCACGGTGAGATGGAACTCACAAGTAACTATCTGCAGAATAGAAATCAGACCGGTTAAGGTCATACAATGTTCTTTACCAGAACAGATCCTCTTAGGAGATAAGTCTGATTAAAGGCTACCTTGCTAGAGGATTTTAGATCCATAGATGTGAACCACCTTGTTAGAGGATTTACAAGAGGCTTTTGGGCCTACCCGGTTAAGGGCTACAGACTTGTCGAAGATGTGAGTAATCAGCAAGTGAGTGATCTAGCAAATAGTACAGATTGCTTGATTAAATCCTTGATAGCTTGTTCCTAATGCATTCTAGCATTACTTCAGTCTTCTACACATTCATATTCTCTCTAACTCCTCAACCACCTTAAACCCTAGTAACAACATCAATAACCACCTAAAACCCTAGACATGATGTCCTTATAAAGGAATCCGATTTCATGTCAGTCCAATAGGATTACAATACAATTTCCTAGATTCAATGCATCTAGTCATATTCATTAACACGACACAAAAAGCACCATTAAAGTGTCAGCACCGTCAAACAATCGGTGGATGGTAACTCATCACAAAATGTCGGTTGGTAACTCATCATAGAGTATTACCGGTTCAAGCAAAAATGCTGGTTGTCGATTTGACAAAATGAAGACTGGGAAATATGTGTTATGCTGCTTTGATCCTTCGTACCGCTTGAGATCCTTGAACTACTTGGGGTTAACATACCACTTCAGATCGGTAATCACTTTCTGCAAAACACCAATAGTCTAAAGACTATAATGCATCATACCAGTTGGAACAAGTCCCGGTTGAGGTTTAACCTGTACATACAAAAATGATCTCAATGCAAGTGTGTGTCCATCAATGACAATCACAACACAATCATCAAAAATGCCAACAATCTCCCCCTTTGGCATTAATGGCAACACTTAGGAAATTTTGGCATCTAAGTGTTTTACAACAAAAATATGCCAGAATCAAAATTACTCCCCCTGAGCATATACACTATCTCTTTTGTAGATCATACAATGTATACTACTTCTTAACAGAAATAACATGAAAGTATACATCAAAAGACTCAAAATTTATACTTCTCCCCCTTTGCCAACAATGACAACAAAATATTACAGACTAACACTTGTGTCATTAGTATTAAAAGAGTAAGAGTTTATGACAATAAGGAATAAAAATTGTCAAAAAATAATTTGAAGTCTTGCAAGAATTGTTTCATAGATAAGGACTAGGACTCAAGTAGGGAGGTTGCCACTTCTTTCTCTGTCTACATCTGGGAGACTTGTTCTTTCATGGCATCTAGTGTGCTCATCTCCTATGTCGCCGTTAAGGCATCCAGATTAAGATAACACTTCTGAAGTATTTGTAGATGTGGGAGTAGAACCGGTTGTAGCTCCTGCAAATCTCATGACTGGGTGCTGATCTCATGCTCTATTTTAGTAGACTGGATATGAAACCGGTGAACGGTTTGCCCATAAGCTGTAAAAGAGTCATATGGCAGCTTGAAGGTGCTCATATATAACTGCAAATCGGATTGAAGCTTTTTCTTTTGTGCAAGCACATCATCACAGGATAGATGGGGTTGGCAAATCTTGCTGAGTAGAAGATTCTCCTCATCTAGAGCATTCCTTATATCCTTTTGTTCTTTTTGTAGTTCATATCAGAGCTCATTAAGCTTCTTCACCAGGGTAATGTTGAGAGCCTTTTGATTCTCTTTCTTGGTATTTGCCTTTGCTGCCTCCTCTAAGCTCTACACTTGATCATCCACTACTGTGTATAGGAGCTTCAATTGGGCCAATGATGAGTCAGTACTGGGGAGGTTTGTGTCAGGTAACAAACCGGTAAGAGTTTCCACCGCCGCTTGGATTACATCTTGCTCCTTTTTCCTTCGTATTAATTCAAGGTGTTCTTGAGCAACCTTGATGCTCTGCAGTAGCTCCATTTCACTTGTAGACTAAAGGTGAATGGGACTGGTGAGGTCAGTCATTTTGGCTTGACTACCAGTTGCCTTAGGTGTCTCCATCTACGTGCTCTTTGTTGCTTCTCCTTCCTTGTCCTCCTCTATTTTCTTCTTTTCCGCTTCCTTCCTCTTCTCCTCTTCCTTCTTCCTTTTCTCTATTTCCTTTCGCTTCTCCTCTTCCTTTTCTTCCTCTTCCTTCTTCTTTTTCTCTACTTCCTTTCTCTTCACATATTTTTCCTTCTTCTTCTTGTCCTCTTCCTTTTTCTTCTTCTCCTCTGCATCCTTCTTCTTCTTCTCCTCTTCTTTCTTCTTCTTCTCCTCTTCATCCTTCTTCTTCTCCTCCTCTTCTTTCTTCTTCTTCTCCTCTTCATCCTTCTTTTGTTCCTCTTCTAATTTCTTCTTCTTCGCTTGCTTCTTTGCTTCCTCCTTTTTGTCCTCAGTTTCCTTTTGCTTATCTACCTGTTATGTCTGCTTCTCCTATCCTGTTGCTTCTGATGGTGTACCTTGAGCAACATCCTCTCCATTCAAAGCATCAACATCAATATTGTCTATTGGTTCAGTAAGCAGGTTTCCTTCATTGTCAAACACTTCATCCGGTTTAGTTATTGCCGGTTCTTGCTCAGCCTTCCTGTTGGCTTCAACCACTCTATGCATCTTAAGAGCTTCTTGAGCAAGATTGTGTGTATTCTTGAGCACTTCTTGACCCTTTCCTTCTAGTAACAGGAGTCTTCTTCTTCTCATGAAGAAGAGGCCTTTGTATTTATTCATTACTTCAAACAGTTCTGAATTTGATACATCAGGAAAATGTTTAGCAAAAACTTTCTCTCATTTCCTGTTCCTTCTCTATGGCAATGCGCCATTTATTGTCTAAGGACTTATACAAAGAATCCGGTGTCTTAGATCTAATTTCTGAAGGTGACCGGTCATTAACACATAGATACTGAATGATTTCTTTTTCAACTACTTCCTTTTCATCATCATTAAAGTCATCAAAACAATCAATCAAATTGTTCAACACTTTTCTCCTAATGTTTTTGATAGTTCTTTGACAATGTGTCAAAGGTTTGTAGGAAGAAATGTCAATATTTACTGGTGCCGAAGATGCCAATTCATTCTTTGTCTTTTTCTTTGCTTGTCGTGTCTTCTTAGGTTTTTCTTCAAACACAATTTCTTTTGAGTCTGGTGAGGCATTCCTTGTCTTCCTCTTTCTCTCGAACACTTTAACAGGTGCTGCTACCAGTTTCTTCTTTGTAGGTGACTGCTTGGTCACTTTGGGATTGGTTGCAGTAATCGGTTCCAATGCCGAAGGCACTGCCTTTCCTTTCTTGTCAGGGGATTCTTCAACCAGTGTAACCCTTTCCAGATAGGTGCCAGTTCTCTTTGCCTTAGGATCTAGGGGTGAGGCAATTAGGGTAGAGGCATACTCGTCCAACATATCATACATCACCTCATAGCCCATAGGCTCCACTTCTTCCTGTCTGGGCTCAACAGCCTCCATTATGCATTGATCAACTTTGATGATAAAGCAGATATCATCTTCATACTTCTTGACTATGTCACGAGATATCCTCATCCTTAGGCTCATCTTTCTTCTGAACTCATCAAAGTACTTGTTCAGAACATCAAGGTAGCCGGTTCTGACTGCTTGCAGACTTTCTTTGATCTGCTTCCTGGGAATTAACCTTGGAAATAAAAGAATAATCCGACCAGTAGCTGACCAAACTTGAACTTCAATGCATTATCTTGTTTGATTTATTTCAGATTCAATAGGAGTTGCCTTTTCATACCGGTGCAGAGGTCGAATGATGCATCTTCCTTGATCATCCGGTAAGTGGCATTTACCACTGTAGCAGATACAGAGTTAATTCTGCTGGCGGAGAAAGTCCAGTATTCAATCACCATGCATGCATATTTCACGAGGTCATCCTTGATGGAATTAACAATCATTCCTCATAAGTCGCTCACTGAATCGGTGAGCTTGGACATTTTCGTCTTGCTGACCTTCCTTAGGGCTGGCACTTCTCCTATATTGCAGAAACTGGTGACGACATGAATAGCTTGTGGAGTGATATCATGCGTTCTCTCTAGGTACATCTTGTCACCATGAACTCTGCTCAGAATGATTCTAATATGATCATCTGTGAAATCCTCAAGGAAGTAAACCGCATTGTGAAGTTTCTTCTTCTCCAAAATACTATACTCCAGTTTGATCTTCTTATCCTTCCCACAGAATAGACCTAGCTATGAGTGGATCATAAGAGACCCTAGGTCTTCGATTTTCTAGTCTATATAATTTGAAATCCCTTCTTCTACTATAACCCCAGTCGGTACTTGTGACAAAGCATTATATTTCAATTTTCTTTGAATGAAGTCCATAGAATCAACAATTGCACTAGAACTATCATGTGATGTGGAAACCATGACAAAATAGAAAGCTTGAGAAATACCTTTCAAAAATTGAGAATTTAGGGCTTTGCAAATTCCACTTCACCTTCCACTTTGTCGGTTGTTGAATCACCGATTTGAGTTCTTCTCTCGACTGTTTGATATTTGCTTCTGAATCTTCTTTAGGGTTTTGAGATTTCTTTGTACCGCAACACAAATCACTTTTTCGTCGCTCTGCACTTGAAAACCTTCTTCACTTTGAAAAGATGATAGTGATAAATGATTTGAAAATTCCTTTAAAACATATTCCTCACCTACCACAATTAATGCTCCACCATTAGGGCATAAACCCTAATTTTCCTTTTACCATTTCCGGTCTTCCGCCAAATGACAGGTATCGTTTATTGGTTAAGGTCTTTTACCGGTGTAAACTGGGGGTTCAAAACATTTTTCCGTTTGCTCCCCCTAAGCTTTTCTAATGCTTAGTTTGCTGGTTCCGATATTTCCACACTAGGTGTAGAAGCCAGTTCTTCTTGTAACACCGCTGGTTTCTTCTTCTAGGTTTTGTTCATATCCGCTTGAACAGTGTCAATATCAATCTTTCCTTCCGGAGTGACTGATATATCATCAGATATGTTCTTTCTTGATCTACAGAATCTGGTAATGTGACCCGGTTTATTGCAATGATAGCAGACCATTCCAGGTGCTCTCCAAGGTCCATTATTCATGTTGTCATTCTTCCTCCTGCATGTTGTAGCAGTGTGACCATGAATATGATAGATCAAACATTTTTCTCTCCATCCAGTTGTCGCTTGATAGCCACCATTTCTTGACTGATGATTGAAGGCATTAAACCGGTCGTGATTTTGATTCACAAAAGGTTCAAGACCAAATCCTTGGGTCCTCTGAAGATATCTTCCAGTGTTATTCATAACACACCTGCATTCAGATCCTCTATGCCCAAACTTGTTGCATGCATAACAGTTACCATTGAATTTATAGGATCTAGGCTTATCATTTAGAAAATAAGGAAAATTATTGTAAGCCTTACTCCTACACACATTGGCAGTATGTCCTTCTTTAAGATAGTTAAAGCAAACAGGTTTAAACTTTTGCTTACCTTCATCCTTTGATGCCGGTGGATTCTTTGATGTTCTAGCATTTGTATCGGAGGTTTCACCTTCCTCAGGACCGGAATAACCAAGTCCATCAATATTCTTGACAGGTTTGGTAGATTCAAGCTTTTGCTCTAGCTTGACAGTACTCTTGTTGAACTTAGCAAGTATTTCCTTTGACTCAGAGAGTTCTTTGGAAATAGCAGCATTTGTTTCCATCAGGTTTTCATTCTCAGAGATGGCAATGTTCAGTTCTCCTTTCATGTCTTCCTTTTCCACTTTGCTCGCATGGAGTTGAGCAGTTAAGGCACTGATCTCTTGCCTCAGCTTGGAGTTTTCATGATCTTTGTCTTTGACCAAATCTTCAGCTTTCCTCTGGTTCTCAAGCTCTTGGCACATTCGGATAGTCAGTCCTTCCAATTCTTTTCTCAAGTTGGAATTGGATTCATTCAACTTTTCTACTTCTTGAATTAGGGCTTCTGTGTCCGCTTCATCAGAAGAACTATTTTCAGATATTTCCATCAGCTTTTCAGCATGTTCTCTCCTCTTTGCTTGAGATGCCTTATATTTGACCATAAGATCATCATAGGCTTGCTCAGACTGAGTGAGTCGATGAGTAAGTTCCCTCAATGTGTATTCCCCCATATCTCTTTCCAAGTGGTTAAACTTATAGAAAGGTAGGCTCTGATACCAATTTATGAATACTAAGAGAGGGGGGGGGTGAATTAGTATGTCAAAAATCTTTGCACTTAAACACTTTTCTAGACTAACAGTAAACCGGTAAAATAGTTTAGCAGAGAAACCAATTAACACACATGCAAACCAAATAGCAAATAATGCATTCACCCACAAAAGCACAAACACCATAACACAAGATATTTTGACGTGGAAACCCAAATGGGAAAAACCACGGTGAGATGAAACTTGTTAGGAATCCCACAAATACTGAGAGGGGGGGTGAATCATTATCTAACTGGTAATTAGAATTTCTCACCTTAAAACATGCAAAACATGTTATAACAGTGTACCGGTATGCAAGAAATAATGCAATAAACAAAATTAAAAACATCCACATGAAAAGCACACCATAACACAAGGATTTAACGAGGAAACCCAGTGTGGGAAAAACCTCGGTGGGATTTGTGACCCACAATATCCACTTACTGGCCAATAAGAGAATATTACTTACAAGAGGGGGCCTACACATGCAGGAAGGCCAATTGCCTAGAGCTCACTGCTCAATGGAAAGTCTCACTGACTTACAATGTGAATTATACAAATCCAATATCTTGTACTACTTTATAATAGCATCTATAATGCCTGATCCAGTACTGATTTCTGCTCTGTTCTTTACATAAAACCTTTAACCTATATTTCGCATAATAGGTCTGCCTAATATCTTCTTTTCTTCACTTCCATTACTTACAAAATGTCTACAATGATCTCTCTTATATATACGAGTCATCTTACAACTTGCCAAGTCAGCTTACAAAGTTTTTACAATAATAAACAAAATATAATATAACAAAAATCCTATCGGCCTTTGTGCCGATATGCTTCCTTTCTCTATACCGGTGTTGATGGTCTGAGTGCCAGTGTGGAGTGTGATCAATGTAATACCTTGCTGGTGTAGTGCCTTGCCAGTGTAATGCCTTGCCAGTGCCATAGGATTGCAAGGTTGCCAGCAATGACAAAACCTTCAATCACATACAATGTCTCATTGGAGTGTGCATATGCCAACAATCTCTCCCTTTGGCATTGATGGCAACACTCATGATAAATTTCAAAAGTGTATCCAAAAATGTGAAGTTAAAAATGTTACCAAAAATGTGTGCTCCCCCTAAGCATATGATTCCTGTGATATTGAATTTTCTCATACCACTACTCCCCCTTTGGCATCAATGACAAAGGTTGTCAAGATGTTAGTAGAGTTTGTAGTTTCAACCTTGTAACTGGGTAGTTACAATTTGAAATAGATCCGCCAAAATCAAGTTTATACTCTCCATAAACTTTTTACTGTCTCTTATTGCTTTCTCTGTTCTTTTAACTGTACTAGTGAGGTGCTGCAAGTGCTCTGCCAGTGTTTTCTGTCCCTGTATCAGTGCCTCAGATATTTCCTTTCGTAATTATGCTAGATAGTCCAATCTTGGAATCAGTTTTAATCTCAGATGCTTTGCCTTATTCACTATTCTCTCCTTTTCTCTTTCTAATTTAAGTAACTCTTCCTCAAAATTTGTTATCCTTTGCTCAAAAACTGATAATGTATCAGGTGAATTAGCAAAATTATCAGCAAGTTTATTGATTTCATCTTGTACCTTGCATATTTTCTTATCTATGTCTACTATCAAAAATTTTGTCTTGCAGGTGTCTTTGTATAGAGTTTTGTATTCCATTAATAAGTTGCATAGTTCTGGTAGAAGTGTGTCAAATTCCCTAGTACACTTCTTTATTTGATCTTCAAAGAATTTTTTCTTTTCAATTTCTACCTCGTCCTTCAATGTCTCTTCCTTTATTTTCTCAATGTTCTCTATGATATATTTACACAAAGTATCAAGTTGTCCTGAAGAATCTTTATTGTCTATATTACAGTTAGGAGCAATAACCTTCAAAATTGGGATTGTGTCATCTATAGCTTTGTAAGCCTGTGAACTACAATCTGTTATTCTTTTGATTGAATCCAAAATTACTTCAGTTACATTTGTTGGTTTGTGGCCTGCTGAGGAGGAACCAACATTCTAAATTCCACCAGTGGAAGAAGTAACCAAGCTTGTTGTGACCTCTGGTAGGTCTTATGTTTGCATTTCTTTAAGTAATGGTTTGCATACTTCTCCAGTTGCCGATGGCACTGTTTCCTCATGAACCTGTTCATGTTTCTGTTTTGGAGCCTGTTCCTGTTGTTGTTGCTCTTCTTGTTGCACTATCTTAGTTTGAGCTTCTACCTGTTGTTCTTTGTCATCTATCAGTTTCTCTTGTGTTTTAATAGTTTGCTCAGCTACCGGTGGCTCACTAGCCATTTCAGTCTTACCAGTTGTATCTTTGTCTACCACAATGTTGATTTTTTGTGTATCAACATCTACTGTGTATAAGACTTCAGGATTAGGATTGACATCCTCTACATCCATACTTTCAACTGCCGGTTGATCTTCTGTAGTTGTTGTTACTGGTGACATAAAAGAAGGTGGGGGTAAGTTGTCTTTTACTTTAATACTCGGAGGTCCACCAACCTTTCCTTTTCCTTTGTCTCTTTCTTTTTGATATACCTTTATTAGTTTGGGGTTACTGTATTCTTCCTATTTTTCTTTTTCAACTAGGAATATATCCCATCTATTTTATGTTTCTTCAGTCACCTCATTGACTCTTCCAACCATTAATGCAATGTGTTGGTGTGCAGTAGAGAATACTGACCAGTTGGCTTCAGCAATTAAATCATCAATTTCTTTAGGTGAGTTCACTGGGTACACAACAAGTAGCTTTTCTATCTTGATTTTCTTGTCAAGTTCTATTACTGCTTATCTCCTTGCTTCCAGTCTTTTGAACAGTTCATCTGGTACTTCATCTACAACTTCCATCAAAAATTTCTTATACATGTCCATATGCAATATAACACTATTTTCTACTTGTTCTTTTTCATCTGTAGTCAGAGTGTCATATAATTTTTCTATATTCTTCAGTTTCCCTTCCTCTGTAATTTCATTCAATAGTATGTCAAGAGGAGCCAAGTTTTGTTTTGTTCTCTTCTTCTTCTTGGGTGTCAGTTCCTTCTTTGGTGTAGTCTTCTTAATCAAAGATCTCACTGCTTGTTGTTTCTATCTTGTCCTCTTAGGTGAGGGTGTGGTTGCTGATGAGCGATCTCTTTTCCTTACAACTCTTTTGAAAGCTGTAGGCATGTCACTCTCTAAAGAAGTGCCTATCAGTGATAGATGAGTCTCAGGCTGTAGAGTTCCTAGCTCATCCTCAGTGATATCGGTTTGTTTTAACACATATTCTTTAATAGATTTTGCCTGTCTAGAGCCTCTTCTCACAACTGCCTCAATCTTTTTCACTCTCTTCTTAGATTGTATTTGTTTTTCTATAGTCTCAGCACTACCAAATACTTCTTCCTTTGGTTCATTTGGAGCTTCCATAAGTGCTTTAGCATAAGTTTCAATTATATGATCATCTGTCTCATAGCCCATCTCGGTTACCTAGATTGTTCTTGGGGTGACGACTTCCATCCAGATTTCATCCTTTTTTATTACAAAACATATTTCATCCTTATATTTGTCAACAATCTTTTGTGATAATCTGATTCTCTTCTTCATTTTGGTCTTAAGTGCTTGAAAGTAATCATGGATATTGTTTTCCTTATCTTCTCCCATATTGTTGAATAGTTCTGTTAGCTGTTTACCTACCGGTATATCAAATCCAAGTTCTTTGTAGCCTGTACTGGGAACCTGTTTGGTTATATGTAGCATCAAACATACTAGTAGATTTCCAAACCTAAAATTTCCTTTCTTATCCTTCTTAATCTTTCCTAGGTTGTCAATTAACTCATCCTTCAACCACTCACATATATCAGTCTTTACATTATCTGTGATCATGTCATAAGCACTTTTAATGCATAAACTTGAAACTGAATTGAGTCTGTTTGCATGAGTTGCCTTATACCCTAATATCGTGCTGATAAATCTTACATTGGTGTTGGTTACATCATTGACTCTTAAGGACCTTTTATCAGATGTAGCACCAGTTAGCTTAGTAACTAGGTCATTTGAGACCTTCTTAGTTTTGTCTAGCCTTTTACCGATGGTCGGTAACCCTGTGACAACTTTCACAGCTTCCTTGGTGATTTTGTGAATTGCATCTAACCAAAAAAATTCACCATGTACCCTGCTTAAGAATATCCTAATCACATCCTTGGGAAATTCAGGAATGTAGAGGATTTCAGTAAATCCTAGGGTTTCAATGATTTTATGTTCCGGTTTCACATTTCTAGAATTATCACATATGACAGTTTTATACATAGTTTTGATCTCTTCATCTCCCAATTCCTCTATGTTGCAGTGAATGTAAATTCTGGGGTCTTCAGCATAAACAACTCCTTTTGGTATTTGTGAGAAAGCACCTATATTGTCATCTTTCTTTGTTACTTCGGGAACTAGTTGAAATACGGGCCTAGGGCATTTTATGATCTCGACTACAGTAGGGTTTGCTATATATTCAAGTGGAGAGGTGGATGCCATGATGATAAATACCTTTTTCTGTCTTGGATGGATTGATTGCTTGAAGTGCTTTGCCTCTTTGTTTGAAATTCCTTAGCTCTGCAAATTTCATGCTCTTTGAATGTTTGAAATCACAGTGAAATGAAATGGAGCCAAAACCACAAATTTATAGTGTTAATTTGCCATCTACCACATTAAATGCATGCCGGTTAAGTATTCACTTAACATTGTCTATCGGTAATGAAGTAATTTCCAACTTCTCATCTCTAACCGATGGAATAATAGCACATGTATCATTAGATTGCCAAACCCTCAAGGAAACTTTCTTCAATTTGATGAAGAACTTCCTGTTGGTGGAGCATCACTCTATCCTGTCGGTGAAGCACATTTTGTCCTGCTGGTGAAGCACATTTTGTCCTGTCGGTGAAGCATTGATTGGTTCTACTGGTGGAGGAGTATTCCCAATATTTAGATCAGCTTTTCTAATCCATTGTTTTGAGAATTCTTGCTTAACCTCTTCAACCTTTTCTTTACCTTTCAAGCTAGAACTTTTGTTGTCAGTCGATGATCCTTTAATTCTACAGAATTTTGCAATATGTCCAATCTTGTTACATGCATAACAAGTCACATTATCCTTTTGAATATCTTTCCCATAACCTATGTCGGTTTGTGTTCTGTATTGATTAGATAAATGTCCAAATCTTCCACAAACATAACATCTCACATTCATTCTGCAATTTTTAGAATTGTGACCAACTTTGTTGCATTTTGAACATTGACCAGTGGGTGTGTTGATATTCTGATGATTTCTAGATCTACATTCATTTTCTCTATGACCATACTTATTACAGTTAAAGCATTTTCCATTGAATTTATAAGCATTAGGTTGTCTTACCGGTTTGCTGTGATCTGTGTGTTTGTAGTACCGGAGATTTCACCGACTTCAAAGCCAATTCCAGAAGTGTCACCTTTAGGTTTTTGATTCTTTAGCAAGTTACCAGGTTCCTCTGAGCTTTTCTTGAATTTTTCTTTATGTTGATTTGCAATTTCTAGTTCTCTTTCTAAGACTTCTTTCTGTCTCATCATTTCATTGGAGTCATTCTGAGTGTGCATCAGATCTGTCTTTAATAAATCATTTTCATAGCTAAGTCTTGTGTTCTCATTTGCTGCATCACTTAGTCTTCTAGTCAATTCTTCTTCATTCTTCTTCCTATCTTCAATCTCTTTACAAAATCTCATAGTCATATCCTACATCTCATTCTTTGTAGTTATGTTCTCCAGTTTCAGCTTACTTAACATATCATTAAGTGATTCCTTTTCATCATTCTCATTTTGCATCTTTTCACAAAGTTCTCTTCTCTTATTTCTTGCAATAGTAAGATTCTCTTGAAGTGCCTGAATGATATCCTGAGCTACTTTTAGATCATCTTCTAGTTTGATATTTTTAAATTTTTCTGTATCATAGTCTGAGAGAGTTGCTTCAAGTTGCTTCATCAGATTTTCCATATCTACCGGTGTCAAGATCTTCCTCAAGTTGTTAGGCTTCTGAAAATAGAGGATCAGGCTCTGATACTAATTGTTAGGCATCCCACAGATACTGAGAGGGGGGGTGAATCGGTATCTAATTGGTAATTAGAATTTCTCACCTTAAAACATGCAGAACATATTATAATAGTGTACCGGTATGCAAGAAATAATGCAATAAATAGAATTAAAAATATCCACATGAAAAGCACACCATAACACAAGGATTTAATGAGGAAACCCAGTGTGGGAAAAACCTCGGTGGGATTTGTGACCCACAATATCCACTTACTAGCCAATAAGAGAATATTACTTACAAGAGGGGGCCTGCACATGCAGGAAGGCCAATTGCCTAGAGCTCACTGCTCAATGGAAAGTCTCACTGACTTACAATGTGGATTATACAAATCCAATATCTTGTATTGTTTTACAATACCATCTATAATGCTTGATCCAGTATCGGTTTCTGCTCTGTTCTTTACATAAAACCTTTAACCTATATTTCGCATAATAGGTCTGCCTAATATCTTCTTTTCTTTGCTTCCATTACTTACAAAATGTCTACAATGATCTCTCTTATATATGAGTCATCTTACAACTTGCCAAGTCGGCTTACAAAGTTTTTACAATAATAAACAAAATATAATATAACAAAAATCCTGTCGGCCTCTGTGCTAGTATGCTTCCTTTCTCTGTGTCGGTATGCTTCCCTTCTCTATGCCGGTGTCAGTGGTCTGAGTGCCGGTGTGGAGTGTGATTGGTGTAATGCATTTCCGGTGTAATGCCTTGCCGGTGCCATAGGATTGTAAGATTGCCATCAATGACAAAACCTTCAATCACATACAATGTCTCATTGGAGTGTGCATATGCCAACATAACTCACAAGTAACTATCTGCAGAATAGAAACCAGCGGTTAAGGTCATACAATGTTCTTTACTAGAACAGATCCTGTTAGGAATCTCAATCTCTGTTAGGAGATAAGTCTGATTAAAGACTACCTTGCTAGAGGATTTTAGATCCATAGATGTGAACCACCTTGTTAGAGGATTTACAAGAGGCTTTTGGGCCTACCCGGTTAAGGGCTATAGACTTGTCGAAGATGCAAGTAATCAACAAGTGAGTGATCTAGCAAATATCACAATTGCTTGATTAGATCCTTGATAGCTCATTCCTAATGCATTCTAGCATTACTTCAGTCTTCTACACATTCATATTCTCTCTAACTTCTCAACCACCTTAAACCCTAGCAACAACATCAACAACCACCTAAAACCCTAGACATGATGTCCTTATAAAGGAATCTGATTTTATGTTGGTCCAATAGGATTACAATACAATTTCCTAGATTCAATGCATCTAGTCATATTTAGTAACACGACACAA
The DNA here is from genome assembly GCF_030272615.1 of Cryptomeria japonica. NCBI lineage: Eukaryota > Viridiplantae > Streptophyta > Pinopsida > Cupressales > Cupressaceae > Cryptomeria > Cryptomeria japonica. The sequence goes on along the minus strand of NC_081406.1, from coordinate 640,832,128 downwards.
AAAGCACCATTAAAGTGTCGACACCGTCAAACAATCGGTGGATGGTAACTCATCACAAAATGCCGGTTGGTAACTCATCACAGAGTATTACCGGTTCATACAAAATACCGGTTCAAGAAAAAATGCCGGTTGCCAGTTTGACAAAATGAAGACTGGGAAATATGTGTTTTGCCGCTTTGATCCTTCGTACTGCTTGAGATCCTCAAACCGCTTGGGGTTAACATACCGCTTCAGATCGGTAATCACTTTCTGCAAAACACCAATAGTCTAAAGACTATAATGCATCATACTAGTTGGAACAAGTCCCAGTTGAGCTTTAACTTGTACATACAAAAATGATCTCAATGCAAGTGTGTGTCCATCAATGACAATCACAACATAATCATCAAAAATGCCAACAACATAACCTAATCTAATCTCCATTTGCATAACCTAAGAAGGTAGATACAACTAAATAATCTTGAAGAATTGCATATGAAGGGCACTATTAGAAAAGAACATATGTACCATGCTAGTCTATGTGTAGCTACTACTAATTATTGCACATAGAAATAGATTCATGTGTTAGAATGTGTTGAAATAGTAGCTAGATTGAATAGGATAGACCCTATAAATGTAACTTGTAATTTGAATATACCTTGAAGTGTGCAATATGGAAGGTTTGTATTCTTAATCTCCTGCCCATTTCTTAATTTAAAAGATGATATCTTTATTAAATATCTCCTCTATTAAATATCTTTATTAACTTGATTTCTCCTTCAATTCTTGATGAATGCTTGATTGTTTGTTCACTTGGAATTGAATTGATTTTATAATTAAGAGATTACTTGAATTGTAGGTAAACCCCTTCAAATGACCGTGTAGGCTTCCTTTTATACCTAATATATGTCTTGAAAGCATTTTATCTAGATGGCTTTAAATTAAATTACTTTATCTTCTATCTAGTATTGGTGGAGCAGAGGTTGCATTGCATCATCCTAGGATACATATTTCCACAGATACAACACAAGTTAAATGTATCCCAGGTCGATGCAAAGAAACCTCTGCTCCAGAAATCACCATAAAATAGAGAAAGAACTTTAATTTAATGCCATCAGGATAAAAGTCTTTAATCAAGACAGATAAATGGTATGCAACTGTATTTGTTTGGAATGCATTACCCAAACATGGCAATCGATCAGTCGCCTTTGAAAAGAAAGTGGTTGATGAAATATTTAGGCATAAAATAGATGACATGCAGTCCATACTACTACTACACAATATTTTGGTCGATGATATTTTTAAAATAGTAAAGGAAGGTGTATGGAACAACCGAATTCTTATCATTATAAACAATGAATATTTTAAGATCCTTTTATGATGTGTAAGTTGAGAATATTTTATGAAAGGTCCCTAAATGAATACACTTTAAACTGATTTTAGCAATGACTATCGGATGTAGACAAAATGAATGCTTTTTGGATTAGGATGGTACATAGAATCTACTATCAAAAGGTTTCTTTGGAAAGTATATGATTCAAAACTAAGGAAATGCAATTATTTACAAGTTTTAACCTTCTTAGATGCAAAATCCCTTATTTAGCCTCTCACAAACCCTTAAAAGTAGGGTTTCTCATATACCCCTCTTCCAAACACTATACCATCCAAATGATGATGGATCCACCTTTCATTTGAAATGTCTAAACACTGTCAATCATAAAATGTGCCCCTCCTTAAGGCAGATTTGCTACTATTTCTCCTTAGCAAGCAATTTCTCCACTCTTACATTTGCCATAATGGACCTTAAGACATCATAATTGATTGGCTCTTCACTCCTAAGACCTTCAAAAGTCTTTAATGGCTTCATTGAGTCCTTTGGTCTTCCAAATGCACCTGCACCAACTTGAATTCTCCTTCAATGCTTGATTGCTTGTTCACTTGGGATTGAATTGACTTTATAATTAAGAGATCACTTGAATTGTAGGTAGACCCCTTCAAATGATAGGGTAGGCTTCCATTTATACCTAATGTATGTCTTGAAAGCATTTTATCTTGATGGCATTAAATTAAAGTACTTTATCTTCTATCTAGAATTGGTGGAGCAAAGGTTGCATTGCATTGACCTATGATACATATTTCCGTAGATACAACACAAGTTAAGTGTATCCCAGGTCGATGCAAAGCAACATCTGCTCCAGAGATCACCAGAAAATAGAGAAAGAACTTTAATTTAATGCCATTAGGATAAATAATCTTGAAATAATTGCATATGAAGGGCACTATTAGAAAAGAACTTATGTACCATGCTAGTCTATGTGTAGCTACTACTAATTATTAAATAGAAATAGATACATGTGTTAGAATGTGTTGAAATAGTAGCTAGCTCGAATAGGACAGACCCTATAAATGTAACTTGTAATTTGAATATACCTTGAAGTGTGCAATATGGGAGGTTTGTATTCTTAATCTCCTACCCATTTCTTAATTTAAAAGATGATATCTTTATTAAATATCTCCTCTATTAAATATCTTTATTAACTTGATTTCTCCTTCAATTCTTGATGAATGCTTGATTTCCTATTCACTTGGAATTGAATTGATTTTATAATTAAGAGATCACTTGAATTTTAGGTAAACCCCTTCAAATGACAAGGTAGGCTTCCTTTTATACCTAATATATGTCTTGAAAGCATTTTATCCTGATGGCATTAAATTAAAGTACTTTTTCTTCTATTTGGTATTGGTGGAGCCGAGGTTGCATTGCATCAACCTATGATACATATTTCCGCAAATACAACACAAGTTAAATGTATCCTAGGTCGATGCAAAGCAACCTCTGCTCCAGAGATCACCAAAAAATAGAGAAAGAACTTTAATTTAATGTCATCAGGATAAAAGGCTTTCAAGACAGATAAAATTTGAGTTTGATTGTCATCATTTACTTTGCCAAATTCTTCACACGTAACTCCTGAATCAATTTCCCTCACAAGAATTTTATTAAGTCTCAAATACAGGGAAATGGAAGGCTTCAAATAGAAAACTTGTACATGCAACTAAATCCATTGACTAATCAAAAGAACAAAATTAAGAAATGGTTTGATCATCTGAGAGATGTTGTAGACTTTCAACTCACCAGCTACTTAGTTTTTGCGGGTAAGAATTTTTTTTGTTTTGTTTATGGTTGTGGTGTTTGTAGGGAGACATTTACAAATTTATATCTATTTTCACTATTTAATGGTTTATGGGTTTGTAATGGTAATTTAATGTTCTTTCATATTTTTGTATATATTCTTTATAATAGCCTATTATATTAAATTGTTATATTATGGATAATAGTGTGGGTCAGACAGCTTTGTCGTCGGTGCATGAAAGCATTGAACAAGTTCTACTTTTAAAAATTACATGAAACATTTTTAATTTATTTGATTCAGTGTTATTTACAAAAAATGATTATAGGTGGCAGGTCAGGTCGATGCAAAACAACCTCTTCTCCACCAATACTAGATAGAAGAGAAAGTACTTTAATTTAATGCCATCAGGATAAAAGGCTTTAATCAAGACAGATAAATGGTATGCAATTGTATCTATTTGGAATGCATTACCCAAACATCGCAATCGATCACTCGCACACGAAGTTCCACGAGTGTGATCTTTTTCAAATCTTAATATGATTTCTATCTTGTCAACCTCTAGAGGAGCCACCTGACTTGGCCCCACCCAAACCAAGATCCATTCTTCCCACTTTTCAAGATTGTATTTCTCTTCACTATCTTGCAGTTTCCCTCATGAATTTTCAATTATAGTGCAGAGTTCTTCACGAAGGACACCACCACATCGTCTAGAGTCTATGCTTCAATTTTTTTCTTTGGTCCCATGGAGGCCAATAGTCCTTTGTCTAAGGAAGTGCTTCCTAAATAGTCATGGGGGGAGAGGTAATTCTTGAAATCTCCCTTCTATTAGGAGATTGTGTACATAACCTCTTGGTCTTCTGAAAGCTGAAAATTACTTCGAGTCCGCCAACTCTGGTTCCACACTATAGAAATTTTTGGATATTGACTTCCAAATATCCTTCGGTGCAAAAGCATCATTCTCATAATAGAAAAAAGGTGCTCCTTGCATGAACATGTTTATTTCCTCCAAAGCGTGGCCCAATAGGTTTCGTAGGAACTCCAAAACCAGTTAGTCCCTCCGAACATAAATTAGAGACATCGCATCAAACACTCCAGAAATTGTTTGTTTGTATTGAATACTCTCTATATATTTATCACCCTTTAACACTTTCTTCTGCTTTTCTCCAATTTCTCTCTTCTAGGCAGTTGATGAGCTTGTTTCCATGCCATTCAAGATAATGCCTACTTTCTTTCTTTTATGAAATTTGCTTGCACATGACTCTTCAACTTGTATGTTCTGCTTCCATACAGGTATAAATTTTAATTCATGCTTAGATAATAATTAAATAAAATAAGCATTTGTAAAGAAAAGATTTAGTCATTCGATGTTACATATTATCTGACAGAAAGATCCTAGACAATTCTTGGAGAAAGGAAACATCATTGATAATCATTTTTTGCAAATAACATTGAATCAAATAAATAATAAATGTTTAATGCAATTTTAAAAAATAGAACTTGTTCAATGCTTTCATTCACCGACGGGAAAGCCGTTTGACCCACATCATCTCTCGCCATCGGAATTCTGATGACAACTAGTAAAACATTCGAAAAGGATGTTGTATATCCAACGTCACTTCCATGTCGAACAATTGTCGAGGAGAAATCATAGCATCCGTCAGAAATCTGTCAAAATTTGTGGCCAGGGGTGCAAATATAGCCGCCGTCGGAGGAGTTCATAACATTGTCAGGAAGCCCAATGACAATTTTTTAATGGTAAAGTTGGTCGAAAGTCCGACGTTTGGTCATTGCAAATCTAACAATTAGCCATCAGAAATTAGGCCCAAATGTACTAGTGAGGTCATCTTACCTCATCAAGAGAAACTATCATCTCTTTGGAAGCCACACCTACTCTACTACATACATACTTGGTCTTACACTTTGGACATTGCAAGTAAACCTCAGATTCATTTACATTCTATCCAACTCTTGGTCTTCCATATTCTTTCCATTTTCATCTAGTCTCACACATCTTGGTCAAGACCTAGTTCATGGTTGAAACCCGTTCCCAAAAATCTAGGAGAGAAGCTAAAGAGGCTCAAGAGTCTGCAAACATGAGTGCCTATGAGTATGACAATGATATCTTCTTCAATTCTGATCATACCATATTACCTGACATGGACACTTATAGAAACACTCAAAATGTTGAGAACATGGATAACAAAAACAACAATGATACACACAATGACAATATGGACAACTTTTCAGTGCATTCAGCAGAAGTGGAAGACTCCATCATGGATCCCCATTTTAATAGATTGGTTGAGAAAATCATGAGAAGAGAGACAATATTTCTTACAAGTGATGGCACAAAGTGGAGCTAAAATACCTCATGATTTTGACATGTCTCAAGTAGTGGAAAATCGACCCATGCAAGAAACTCAACTCAACATGGATCAAATGAGACCTAATAGTGGAGGTACTAGAGGACCACATTTCATGCCTGAGTCACCATCATCCTTGTTTCAAAAACCTAAGGTCCCAAATACACATGGTCAAGCTTGTGATACTCATGAAAGAGCATCCCATGAACAACTACGTCTATGTAGACCTCTATGGAAGTCCTATGCAGAAAAATATACTCAATTGCATACCAATGCTAAGGACCAACCTCAAAAACAATTGGATATCTAGAGGCATGCTCAAAATTTGGACACAAGGAAACCCCGCGTCAAATTTGGGGGCAACACACTAGAACAAACTCATGACATGCATGTAGAATATGACATACATGGACAAAGCAGATATTCCATTCCTCATTATGACTCTATACCAGGTGGTTCCTATACCTAGCATCATTATAGACCTCCTCCATATGAACATGTGTACGATCAATACCATCCATACATGTAGTATGCTCCTCCTCCACCCGATGGTTTAGGCATGGGGTATGGTCCAAGAAGTTGGTCTCCACCTAAGAACAATTTGGAACAACAAATTAAGGACTTACAAAAGAAAATGGAGGACATAAATACACTGAAGCCAACTTACACAATGAGAGACATATGTCCCTATCCATTTGACAAAAGCATTCCAATGCCTCCTTTTCCTACACATTTTGTGACACCTATTTGATATGTACAGAGGCAAAGGAGACCCTAAGGCACATATAAGACAGTTGTAGTCACATAAATCTGTCCATTTTAATTAAATGAATATTTGCTATTTATTTGATTAAAAATCCAAAAGCCATCAGTTAATTAAATTAATATTTAATTAATTCATCTTCAAACATTCTCCTATTAATTAAATAAATTATTCAATTTATTTTAATTAATTCATTAAACTAAAATCACAACCAATTAAATGAATAAATCCTATTTATTCAATGTAATCCCCGTTCCTCTTTTAAATAAATTAAATAAAACATTTATTTAAATCATCAAATCCCCCCCCACTTGCATTCTCCTAAAAATGCAACTTGCACCTATTTGTTGAAATGAATGAATTTTATTTTAATAAAAATCTTATTTTCCCTCACCCACAAAACCCACTTACAATCCTAATCCCCTTCTAGATTCTTCTAACCCCTTCCTAATTAGCCTAATCTATCCCCTAAATATTGTCACATTCCTAAGCAACTTGGAGTCACTTCTCAAAGACTTCAAAGTCTTTTAAAAACATTAAATGCTTTGTGTGTTCAACAATTTAACCTCTAAAGTCTTCCAAACCACTTATGGCTCTTAAATGACCATTAATGGTTAAATCTACTTGCACCCATGGCTAGGGACTTTGACCCCTAACTCAACCCTCATGTAACCCATATGTCTCCTCAAGCATTTATGGCTTTGACCATGGTTATCCTCAGTAACTCTTGCACAAGAGTTTATCCATTGGATAAAAACATTATTCTTTGAATAATGAATTTATTCACTCAACTCAACCTTAACCTTACCTCCCAAGTTAACCCTCGGGTCATGTCAAGCATTTAATGCTTATTCCCTCTCCTCTCAACCCATCTCATGTTGACATTTGTCATCCTAGGATTGGGTTGAAATTCCTCACATAGATCATAAACCTTTCAATCCTGACCCTTGTTGAGATTACTCAATCTCAACCATTAATTTCTCTATTTTACCTATAAATAGAGCTCACATTCCTCATTTTCAAATCCTCAAGCATTCTCAAGCATTTAGCACTCATAGTCATAATCTTGAAAACTTGTATGCATTTACATTATAGTGAATTTTAGAGAAAGAACATTTATCATAAATAACATATATTGTCATTTTGGACTAAAATAAATCTTAGTTCATTTCATAGCATATCTAATTAGTTTTGTTCACATTTGCATATCATTTTGAGAACAATCATTTGTCAATCTTGAACCTCCATAAGACATCCATAGTGCAAAAAGTTGCTGAGAGCTACACTAATTTGGAACTTGGAGAGGAGAGGAACAAGGGAGAAGGAGTTATGAGCATGGTAAAAGGAATTTGGAGATGCCTTGTTGTGTTTGCTTTCATAGTTAAATACTTCATCATGTTTTTAGTGTCTCTCTTGATATGCCTACTTAGACTAGTTTTTGGTTGATTAACACTAACATTTATCTTTGTTTCTTGTTTTCTTGTGTTATATGACCACTGGTTTTTGTCTAACATTGTCCATTTTGCAGAGCATCAATAGTTTTTCACAACTAGCATTGAGGTAGCATCAGAAGAAATGTACTTGATGAGACTGTTCCCACAAAGCTTAGGTGATCAAGCTATGGAATGGTTCTCCCAACTTCCACCTGGAATTAAGTCTTGGGGTGATCTAGTAGAAGATTTTATCCAACATTTCTCGTACAAAATAGAGACAAACATATCAGTCACCACTATATGCAACACCAAGCAAAAGGATGGGGAGTCATTTTCATCATTCTTACAAAGATGGAGGAATTTAGCCAGCAGATGCTCTTGTGAAATTCCACAAAAACAAATGGTAGAGATGTTGACACAGGATGTCAATAGATAAATTGGTTATGACTTAAGGAAAGCTTGTTTGTCCACTTTTAAGGACGTCATTGAGAAAGGCTTAGCAACTGAGAAGGTCTTAATTGAACAAGGAGTCATTAAGATAATCAAACAAAACAAAGAGGATGTTAAAGGAAAATACAAGCCAAGATTTTGGAACAAAAACAAGAACACAATCAATGATGGTGTTGTTGATGCTAATATAGTGCGACCCAAAATCATTCTTTCTGGATCAAGTTCTACAAACAACCAAGTGAATACTCAAACAACTTCCAAACCACGAAGGAAATACACCCCATTGGGAGAACCACTTGAATCAGCTTTAAAGAAGCTAGTGGCAAACAAGATCATAACAATTCCTAACAATCCTCCATACGAACCAAAGGTCAAACCAAATTGGTGGAATGATGATGAGTACTGTGAATTTCACAAGAGCAAAGGACATAAAATAGGAAATTGTCATCGACTAAAAAACATTAAACAAGATCTTATTGATAGAGGTGACATTGAGATCGAAGGGCATTCATCCAATCAAGAACATGAGATGTTTAAGGAACCATTCCCTAAACATGACAAGGGAAAAGCCAAAGACACAGATGAGAAGACCAACTATACCAGAGCATCCTATAACTATGATTCAACTGTTAATCACATTTTGATGGATAATTATGTTTCTACCATTATCATAAAGGACAAAGCTCCTAAAAATTCAGCCCAAAGATCCAAATTTGTCCTAAAACGAATTGGACCTTCTTCTGAATCTACCTCTGAATGCAATGTCAAAACTTGTCGAGGTAAAGTCACTCTGCAAGGTGCTCCAGCTAAAACCACCGCTTTCTCAGCAACCAAACCTGAGTATGATCTGGTAGAACGGTTAGGGAAGACACACACACTTATCTCCATCCTTGAGATTTTATGCATATCCCCCACACATAAAGCCATCCTTGACAAAACATTGAGAGACACTACTATCCCCACTGATCTGAACATGGACTAGTTTCAAGCCATGGTGGGATACCTTTCTGTTCCACATTCCCTTACATTTACCGAAGCTAACAATGCCTCCATAAGCCAACCGCATAATGTACCTTTACACATTGAAGCCTTCCTACACAAACATCAAATAAAATGAGTCCTAATAGATGGAGGAGCTGATCTCAATATATGTACTTTAAACATAATAATACAATTAGGATATTCTGATAAAGTTGTGAATGCTACAAACAAAATTACCATCAAGGCATATGATGATGAAGACAGTTCATCCAAGGGCATAGTCACTTTACCTCTTAGAGTAGGGCCGGTTACAAAGGATGTGGTTTGTCAAGTCCTAGACCTCGATCTCACATACAACATATTTCTAGGACATCCATGGATTCATGAAATGAGAGCTATTCCCTCAACATATCATTGATGTATCAAGTTTCCACACAATAGAATTGAAGTGACTATCAAATTTGATCTGAACACATTCATATATTACAACAATCTGTGACCTAGATGAGAAATAACAATCCTGGTCAACCAAGAGGCTATTCCTTCATCAACATATGTGGATCCAGAATCCTTGAAAGCTTCTACATCAAAACAAGCAGAGATCAAAGAAAGGTTCAGGATTAAAGACATGGTATGTGGTGAGTATATCTTTCATGTTGATCAACTCCCACTATCTCCTAAGGTATTTAGTCGACAGGAACAATCTATAAACAATTTGCAATGAATTGGGTGTGAACCACCTAGTGTTGTGGCTACTAAGTCTGAATGCAAATCTCCTCTAGTGGTGCAAGCAACTCTTGATATCAATAGTTCTAAGAGTGGTTCCAACAAAAAATCTATTGAGTGTATAACCAACCCTCTTGAGAACTCACATAGCCTTACCATTTCATCCACTCATTCCATTTCCACTCCTCTCCCAGACTTGGATCAACAAGAATTACAAAAGCCCTTACTAATTGGGGATCAAAAATCAAGCTTTGGAAAGAAAAATCTAAAAGTCAAAAATAAAGAAAAGGCCTTTAGTCCAAATCAAAATCAAAAGCTATTGAACTTTGAAAAAATCAAGGTCAAGGATAAAAATCCTATGAAGCAAAAAGAATAAGAGTTGATCTCCCCTAATACCAAAATAACTAGGGGAAAAAGTTCTACAATTTTAAGTCAAAAAGCATACTTGTTGATCCTAAGTCTCCATCATGCTATCCTACTTTCCCTTCTTTTCGCAATCATAAGCCTTCATCACTCATCCACTTGTTCTGCACATCCTTTCCCTTCTGGTGATACATCATGGACCTTTAATGAAGCTTCCTCGAGGGACTTTGCTATCAGGGATGCCCAAACTTCTTTAGGTGACATGCATACGGGCCTATGTAGTCCACACATTAGTAATTATATCTTAGTTCCTTTATCAAGGAAGACAATCAATGGAGCTACACATCCTTTAGTCAAGGAACAATGTAGCTACAATCATAACGTAAAGCCTCGCACATTCGAGGTGGGTGACTTAATTCTCAGAGAACATCCTAAAAATCAGCAAGACAGAGAGAATGGTGCAGAAGCACCTAGACATCAAGACATCGCAGGAGATCTTGAGGGATATTTTAAATTTAAGATTTTAATCCATATGTTTGGATATGATATTCAATGTAATAAAATCAAATGTAATGCCTAAGGGCAAACAAAATTGTAAAATTGTCATTTAGTTGTCATTTTAAGAGTCATGTGATGTGTTTTGTAAAGCCATGAAGTCATTTATTCAAAAGTGTAAAAGTTGTCAACTTGACAATAAAATGTTGTCAAGCAAAGTTGCAAAAATGCAACAAAAGTTGAAAAAGGGTTAAAAGTTGGTTATGAGAGGTAGTTGTAAGGTCAAAACTGACCAAAAGTCTATAAAAAGTCATTTTATGGTCGTTCCAAATCATAAAGAAAAGAAAGGAAAGAAAGGAGAACATTTTGATACATTTTGGTGCATTCTACTATTGTTATTTTGATTGGCTTTCCAATTTTTATGTTGGTTCCAGGCCTTGTACGACCATGTATGGCCTAGGAACCTTTGTAAAATGTATAATGGATGGTTAGATATTGAAGTACCTTTCTTTTCCTTTTTATTTGGAGTGATTATGTTTAGAAATGAAGAAGTTATGAAATTTTTGGTGAAAGTTGTTGATTGCAGATTTGAGGTTTTCTGAGAACAGTCATGTTGCAGCATATGGTACGGATTCATATGGAATTATTATGACCTCTAAATAGATTCATTGGATAGATATGTGAATCCTCTCTCATTTCCATTTGGTTTGAGTCATTTTTATTTAGATTTATGGAAGTTATGAAGATTGTAGTGAAAACTGGTTTTAAACTATCTTCAATGGAGTTGCAGGCAATGGTTTGATATTATCTCATGATTTAACCATTGAAAAATTTAATGGATTACATATTCTAAATCTATATTCATATATATTTTATATGAAATTGGTTGGTGTCTTTTGGTTATTTTTTGTGAAAGATATTTGATGCCCTAGACGGACTGAGCATGGACATGTCTAATTTGGGGACAACAGAAATGGGTCTCGGTACAGAGACCATAACGTTTAATCTAACCATTGGATTCTCCTAAGTTTTTGATATGTTTTAATAAGGCTAGTTATATACAATTTCACCAAAGGGATTTGCAAAATAATATCTGGGTCAAAAGTTATGAATGACAGAATACAGGTCTATGACTGGGAACTTTAAAGATTGAAATGTGAAACATGAATATGGGTTATTGCATTAAGTTGATATTAATGAAGAGATGATTGAAAGAAGTTGTTAGTTTGCCTCTAAAGAATGAGTTTAAATGGATATTGATATTTGAATATGCAGATAGGGAAGAAGACTTTCTTTCCTCTGCATCAGAGAAGAAGGGCAAGTTCGAACCAAATTGGCTTGGTCCTTACATCATTATAGCAGCCTATGAATCTGGTGCATATCAGCTCTCAACCTCAGAGGGCAAACCTTTGGAGGATCCTATCAACAACATGCACCTTTGCAGGTTCTACACATTGATCTTCAAAATATCCTAATTCAAAAAAATAAAAAAAATTAAAAAAAATCCAAAATACAAAAAAATCATAAAAATAAAAAAATTGTTACTTGGTGAAAACCTAGCAAACAGGTGCCTTGTGACACAAAAAAATTGAAAAATCGAAAAAAGTAAAGAGAAATAATTTAATCCAACGGTGAAAACTACTTCGGTTGCGCCCTGGGCAAGTACCATGGTGAAAATTGGGTCACTGGTGCCATGTGTAGAGACATTGCTCCTTCCTCATTCAGGAATCAATCTCATCCTTTCACTTTGCACACACTCACAACCTATCTATCCATAATAAACTTACCCATTCCCATCATGGCTTGTTATTGATCTTCCTAAGATTGGTTGGCCATTCATAATAATCCCTTCCTTTTCACCCCTTTCCATCCATAATAAATCAACTCTTATTTGTGGCTAAGGCAAATCCAAAGTTTAGTGATGGATGTGGAACTGAGAGCATCACACGTTTTGAGGAGTACAGTTTCTTCCAGTTTTCTTTAGTCTATTCGCACACAATCCACAATAAAGCAACATGTCCATATACTCCTTAAGAGATAAAAGTACTATGATGAGAACAATAGGTTTCATATCTAGTGATATAAGATTAGGGTGGTTTTATACCTGTCGAGCCCTTTGTCTAACCTAGGTAGAGCCTCCACCTCTACCTTGGAACTCCCTCATATCAAAATAATTGGGCACCTGATTAAGGATGAATTCACGGTATAGTTTTCTCAAAAAATATAAAGGTACCTTAAAAATTTTGCTAGGAGGTTGGTCAAAGACCATCCACCACCAATCTCAAAAATTGGTTTTCATGGGCATATGATTACACCAATGTATAAGAAACCTCTTTGAAGTAAGAGGTAGAGTCTCTTTGGTTTGGGGATTAGTAAAAAGAGCACATATTTGTGCTTTGCTTATTTATTTATTTTTCACTTCACCATATGTTAGACCACTTGCATAATAGTTGCGACATGGATCGCAACATGTTTTCCAATTAGTTACATGGTTACAAATTTTATCTACACTTGTCATCATTGATTCTAAGATTGTGGCAATAGATGTATGGTAATTGTGTTTTGACGCCTTCAACCTAGACACTGATTGAGATATGGTCACCCTATTTTGTGTTGGACAACCTAATAATTCCTCTTGTGTGTTTTTAGAAGGGTGTATTGGAGGATTAGGAGGGTTGCACATTTGAGGGATATCATCCTACTTTTCTTTACAGTTATCAGGAGGTAAATTTTGTTCAGGGGGATTGTTTTGAGAAACTGATAACAATTTTTTAAAATGAAACAAAAATAATCAAAAATAAAGAAATTCAATGAAATTTAAAAAAAAACAACTAAAAATGCCAAAATGAATGATGAATTACCTCTGTGACATTGTGTCATGATGAATTGGTTGATAGTAGGAAGAACATGTACAAGTTTTTGTCGCTATTTTTGGAAGGGTTTCAAGGGAAAACATTATGGCCATAGGTTAAAATGATCCAGTCGAGTTTTTTAAAAACAATTTATAATAAAAAATTCCAATCCAGTTACTTTTATTTTAAAAACCTGATCATGATTTTATTTAAGTTTAACACGTACAAGGTTCTATTTTAAAATCTTGTATGTGTTAAGGCTTGGATTTTCTGAACCATAACACATTTGGGTTATTTGAAAAATCAAATAACCTGAATGCGTAAATTGTGTTTTTGGGTTTTTTTTGTGAGTGGCCACTTTTTTGTTCACCATTTGGGTGCACATACCCATAGGTCACCAATATGCTGAAATAATGAAAGAATCTTGAAAACATGTTCACAAGAAAACAAGATGATAAGTTTGGGATGGTTGTGTTAAGATTTTTTCCCCAGTCAAACCCCTTATTTGGTATTCCTACCTCCACAAACAACCAAGATGAATAAAAGACAATATATATTTGAGAGAGATAGTAAATACAGTGCTTCTAATGAAAAGACAATGAAATATGTTATGAAATATTTAAATAGTAATACCAAGTTTCCACAATAAAGGATTAAAGACAATCAAACCAACAAGAATAACTCTATAGAAAAATTTCACAATCTTGCAAAGATGATTCCTCATGTGTCAAGAGACTATTCTACACCAAGATACTATGAAGGAGGAGTGTGAAAAGCTTAGGATAGTTGTAGTATACAATATTGTGTGTCAAAGCATCTAGTTGTAGAAGAGTAATGTGTGATAGATCTTGAATGAAATATTGATTATTGTATTTTGGCTGAAGTACAAGCCTTTTGGCCCAATATAGAAGGTCTAGGCTCATTTGTGTGACCCAACCTATATTGTGGGGTAATTACCCTAGTAGATTCTAGGGAGCATAATACTTCAACTCTCTGTTAAATCACACATTTTCATGGGATTCTATCATGTCGCATAGATGTCTTCACATAGTGCTTACATACAGTAAAATTGGACTAAAAACTATAAGATATTATAAATTCAATAGAAAAATAACATTTTGACAAATTCATAGCATAATTGGGTAAGTGCACCAAGATGAGGGATAAAAAAGATGCCAATTTATTTTTGGTCCCCCATTGAAGCACTTGGCGTGTGCCAAATTTGGTACTCGTCAAATAGCTCAGAATGACCAAGCCTTGAGCTTGATCAATTCGAAACATTTGGAAAGCACCAAAATTGGTGCTCACCAAATGGAAAAGTTGTTATAAAAAAATGAAAAAATTGTTCTCAGGTTTTGTTGCTCAACCCATGTCTTGAATTTTTTTGTACGTCAACTTGCACATGTCATAATAGGAAGCCATTTTTTACCTTGAAGTTGATAAATCTTCATCAATACGTTGTCAAGACATCAAGGAGATCAAATAGGTAAGTATTAGCAATTTTTAGTTTAAAATTCTGATTAAATAGGTTTTTTAATTAAAATTCTCTTTTTCTAGGATTTGATATTCCACCCACAAATGTTGAAAATCCTCCATCATCTCCTCATCAAGACCCTCCTAAATAAAAAGTTGCAACACACACACTCTATCAATTTCTATACATCTTCCAAGAACACAAGAAAATTACTAGGGCAAATAATAAACAACAAAAAATAGCTTGATGAATTAATTAGAAGGCTAAAAGATCCTACTACAACAAATTCTCATATGACAATGGTTGTTGAATCCCTACATTTTGTTGTGTCTCATGTAGGATCAATGAGTGGACAAATTAAATTTTGGTCCAATAAGAGGGAAGAACAAAAGTAGTTTTATGTAGACAAACTATCATATGAGCAAGTAAACAAAAATATTAAATATTTGACTTTTGTACACTCTTCATCAATCCACAAACCAATAAATCCTAACACACTAGATGCAGGAGGTTCCCTATCCATCGGTGCCACCCCAAAGGGATAAGGAATAATTTTTGGGATAATGTGGTGTACGATTTTTGAAAAGCCTCCATGCAATTATTACAAGGTATCATTTATTTTTTTGAGGAAACTCTATTGTGAGTTTGTCTCAATGAAATCCCAAATTATTTTGACTTGCTATATTCCCAAGGTAGAGATAGGGGTTCCCCACATGACAGAGTGGGGGTACAATGTGACCCAAACTTGACACTGAGACCCTCAGGTAAACCTATGGTGGAGAATGTGAGTGTTCTTTCTATTGTGAAGGAGAGTGTCAAGATGGACACCTTAGTCTGCATTAGCTCCCTCACTCAGATGCTTGTACAATATGTTATGCTCTAGTGCAAGGTGATGTGGATGAATCTTCGAGGATTCGAGCTCTAGTGCATATTTGTCAATCTTGTAGCTCTCTTTGCAGTAATGATCTTGAGAGTAGTCGAGATGCACCTACATAAGCGAAATCTAATGTACATGAGATGGTCATGATAAAATCTTTATTGAATGTAACATTCAACATAGATACTTAGGTAAATTTTAGCAAGTTCATTTAATTTGAATGGAAATATTATTATCAAAACTATTGTAGACAAAATGGATCTAACTAGATTGAATTATTGACGATGTCCCAAATCGTGCATAGAATGTGCCTTGATAAAAAAAATTTCTTGCCAATAACATTCCAATGTGATTTTTTTGAGTTGGAACTAGTTAAGTCACATAAATGATGAGTTAAAATGATGAATAATTTTGTATGATTTTTAAAAAAACCTATCATAAAGTATGATAAATCTTTGGAATTTCACCTAATCATAAATCTTTAAATAATTTCTTCATATAGTGATGGGTTTGAGGATAAGTATTTCCTATTTTGAATTTGTATTCAAGGTCTCGGTCTTGGTTTAGTGATTCTTTAAATTCAATAATGTGCTCATATATTGCATGATAGAATATTATGTCTTAATTCTCCTAAATTGATTATTTATCTTAAATTTTAGTGTTATCTTTCTATAGTTGATTAGCTGGAAATTTTATTAGGGCCTTTTCGTAAAGAATGAATAATATAAAGATTGCATCCATAGAGAATAAATTACCATAATAGTCATATGACGTATCTATACAAAAATGGGAAGGAACATAAAATTACCATTACAAACATATAAAACAAAAAAAAAGTAAAAATACATATAAAATTATAAATGCCACTCCCTACAAGCACCATAACCATAACCATAAATATCATAAATAGAAAACGAATTAACAAACTCCATAATGCCAAAATCTTAAATTCTCTACCACGTTGCAATCCACTAACTTTTAAACCAATATTGTGTTAGGATTTTGCTTTACATCCATTAAAACACTACCAACTATGGGATCGAATGATGGGAACCTACTTTATGAAATAAATTCTTCTTATGCTAAGTGTATGCAGGAAACACGGTGCAATGAAACGGAAATTACAGAAATTCAAAGCCTTGCCCACACACCAATGGGACTCTTGGTGCAAGTTATGGCGCTATGTGGAACAACTCAACTTCCCAAGGGGTGTTCCATTGTTATCTATCTCACAAGACCCCTCAAGCCAATGCCTTTGCTCTCAGATCACTGAACAAAGTGACTTAGGGATGACAATCATGAGAATGAGGGATGCTTTTGATCAATCTTAGTATGAATGCATCCTATCTATGCATGATTTTAGATATGAACTAAGCTAGTGATGATAAGATGAAAAGATTAGTAAAATACTATCCTAACATGATATACTAGTTTATATTATTAACTAAGATAATGGAAATGCTTCTAAAAATGACTATTAGATTATATTTCTATTTCAAAGAGAGACTAAATGCTTGCTAAAAATGAGTATATGTGTGATGCTAAAGGCTTGGATTATTTTGAAGAAGGAATGGGCTCTATTTATAGGGAAAATAGGGCAATGGATGTTCAAGATTGGATGAGCTTATCCAGGGTTAGGATTGAAAGTTATCAATCCATGTTTACAATTCTCACCAATGAAATGGTGACAATTGTCAACATAAGACTGCTTGAGAGATGTAAGAAGCATTAAATGCTTGAGAAGACCTCATGGCTACCTTAGGAGGTAAGGGTTAAGGTTAGGTTAAGATTATGGTGCAGGAGCACCCTTCCAAGCTCTTCCTCCTTTGTTTTGTTGGTGTTATGCTTCTTTTGAAGCCATTGTATATGAATAAGAGCCATGAGCTCATTTGTTCTTGACTAGGTCCTAGTTTTAGGTCCTTTGTGTTTTGTTGTGATTTCTTGTGCAGGAAAGGTTGAGTGTGCCTTGGTTATGTGTTAGGCCTTATTGGCATGTTACTATCCTTAGGATAGCCCAAAATAGGCTTAGGAGTCATGAAAAGAAACACTGGCAAAGTTGCTTAAAAGATGCAAAAGTTGCATGACAACTTTTAAAAGTTGTCAAGCAACTTTTCCACCCAAATGGTCAAAGACCCTTATTGAGTGTGGAGAGCCCTAATGTTGGCACACTGACCAAGGTATAGGTAGTATAAGATGTTTCAAACCCTAAATATGAGGGGGTTAATCATTTTGTATGGCCCAAGTAAGAAAAGCTTGACTGTGACTGTTTTGTTGGTTACCAGTCAGTTTGAATGAAGCAACCAAGCAAGTTAATGGATTGATTTGCATGCAAAAATGTGTGGAATGTCTTCTATGGTGTAAATAATTTCATTGTGAGAAATTATATTAGGTTTTTATTTGCAAGTTGAGTGTGTTTGTAAATAGTTTGTAAATTGCCTTCCCATAGTCCAGTTTTGGACTGGTCTGTGTAAATGGATGCATAACTGAATTCCCCATTGTGGAGCCACCATGAAACCATGGGGAATGAGAGTGTAGACCTTGTACCATAGTTCAATGCAAGAAGGGCCCTTGAAAATGCAGGGAGGCCATATAAAGACCCTCACCTAGGTGAGACTGAACAGTGCCTGGCTAGGAAAGGTCAAGTTGCAGAAGGTCTTGGAGAGCAAGGTTGGTCAGAGGAGAGTGCACCCTTTGGAGGAGGTGTAAAGGAGTGTGTGAAGAACCACTGGTGTGAAGGAGGAGCCTCCACCAATCCAGTCTAGGTGGCTACAACACAAAACATCCACTGTGACCTATGCAGACCATAAAACCCTCACAAAACCCTCAAAAACCCCAAAATTCGCCCTAGGCACTGTACGACCACTTGGAGGCCCAAAACTAGAGAAATCCTTGAGCCCTTGCCAAATGAATGGTAGTCCATTTTGGTAGTTTGGGTAGTTTGTGCATCATTTTTGAGAGAGAGCCCTAAAGGACCAGGTAGGAGGCCTAATTGGTCCTAATCCTTGTAGCCCTATTTTGTAGGCAAAACACAAAATAGTGAAATCAGTAAGGGGTTGAAAGCTTGAAACTTCTTGAGGGAACATGGATGGATGTAAAACATGGTTTAAGACCTATCCTAACCTTGCTAGGACCTAGGAAGCAATAGGACAAGCCAAGCCCTTATTAGCCATAGTAAGGGGTTTTGAGTCTCATGAGTAGGTGAGACCTTAGGAGCAGCATTGCAACTCATTGGTGGGTGGATTGGGAAAGGTCAGGGGATTCCTCAAGAAAGGGAAGTCCTAGAGACCCTAGGGTGTGAAGAGAACACCAGGTGATCGAAGGGAAGGATCCAAGAGCATAGACTAGGCTAGTCTATCCCAAATCCCATCCCATCAGATTGGTATCAGAGGCAGTTAAAGATTTGTTGGACTGTGTATGTTTCTATATACTGGTGAATCAGTAGGGGAGAGTAGAATGGTCACTAATGCAGAGCTGGTTAGGGAGGTAGAAGAGCAGAAGGAGAAGAATAGACTCCTTGAAGAAGCCATGAGCGAGATAAGGGATAAACTGCAGGAAGTGGTGGATCAGAGGACACAAGGACCTTGGGGAGAAGACACCAAGGACAAAGGCAATAAAACTATAGACATAGATGACATTATACCTAAACTAGATCCCTTGTTTAATGAAGAATCTTTTGTGAAGGCTATTAAGGCTTTGAACACCAAAGCTTTTGAAGGATTACCACATTTCAGTGGAAGGATGGACATTGACACTGTTATGGAATGGATTGAGGGCATGGAAAACCACTTTGAGTGTGAGGGAGTGACAGAGGCTCAAAAGGTTAAAGATGCCAAATCAAGATTAAGGGGAGCAACTTTGACATGGTGGAAGTACCTGCAAGAAGAGAGAGTTAGCATAGGGAAGCTACCTATTGCCAATTGGAAGGCCATGGTGAGCAAGATCAAAGAGAACTACTTACCAGACGATTATGAAGTCCAACTTCATAAGAAGAGATAGGGTTTGAAGCAAATAGACCTTGATGTGACCTCCTACACTAAAGAATTTCAAAAACTTTATCTTAGATCCAAAGTCCAAGAAGATGAATCTATTAAGGTGGCTAGGTATCTAAGTAGCCTAAAGTGGAACATTCAAGAGGAGATAAGCCTATGGACTCCTACTACTATTCAAAAATGTCATCAGCTTGCTGTCAAGGTGGAAGAGAGGAACAAAAGGAAAGGAGACTCCAATAACAAGGGTAGAGGCAGAGGTAGAGAACAAATGAATCACCGAGGTGGTTACCAAAGAAAGGCAAACGAGCAGAGGAACCAAGGAGAATCCAAGTTGACTGAGCATGGCAGTGAAACCAATCTTAGAGGGGGCCATTCTAGAGGAAGAGGTGCACAAGGTGGTCCAAGTAGGGGTAGAGGTATCGACAGAGGTAACTCCTACTTTGCAACTATGAAGTGCTACAATTGTAGACAATTGGGACATCCGGCATATAGATGCCCTAACAAGCCTACCTCATCAAACAATGGAAAGAGGGTTTCTTATGCACATGAATACTCTTCAAGTAGTAAGAC
Source organism: Cryptomeria japonica (assembly GCF_030272615.1). NCBI lineage: Eukaryota > Viridiplantae > Streptophyta > Pinopsida > Cupressales > Cupressaceae > Cryptomeria > Cryptomeria japonica. The sequence goes on along the minus strand of NC_081406.1, from coordinate 640,811,682 downwards.
ACCTAAATTGGACCATATTGAATCAGAGATTGGAGAAAATCTGATGTTCAATAGGGTCTTGATAAGATAGCCAGTCAAGAATGAACCTAAGCATAGGAGAGCATTGTTTAGGGTGAGATGCAAGATTCTTGGTAAAGTATGCAAGGTGATAGTTGATTCAGGCTCAACTGACAACATCATATCAGAAGAGGCAGTTAGGAAGTTGAAACTTACAAGGATACCCCACACTAACCCATACAAGGTGACATGGTTGAACCATGAGCAGAGTGTGCTAGTCAATGAACAAACTTGGGTAGAGTTTTCTATTGGAGGATACAAGGATAAGATCCTTTGTGATGTGTTACCTATGGATGCCTGTCACCTATTACCATGTAGACCCTGGAAATTTGATAGGAAGGTGATCTATGATGGAGAGGAGAACTCCATTTCATTCAAGAAGGATAGCAAGACCTTTAAGATTCAATCTTTGACAGAGAATGAAGAGGGAACTTTAGGAACACCTAGTGTCTTATTGGCTACTGGTAAAGAGTTCTTAAACTTGCTACATGAGGAGGAGATAGTGAAGTGTGCCATCTTTGTGAAGCCAAAAGAGGAAGAAGACAAGTTGCAGGAAGAAGTACCCAAGGAGGTGAAGCAAATGTTGCAAGAGTTTAAGGATATAGTGAGTGATGGAGCACCTACAACACTCCCACCAAGAAGGTCTATAAGTCATCAAATAGAGTTTGTTCCTGGAGCATCCCTACCTAACAAATTTGCCTATAAGCTCACACCTAATCATAATAAGGAAGTAGCAAGGCAAGTGCAAGAGTTATTGGAACAAGGATTGATTAAGAAGAGCATCAGCCCATGTGCAGTCCCGGTAGTGCTAGCATCCAAAAAAGGAGGTAAGTGGAGACTTTGCACTGATTCAAGGGCAATCAATAGGATCACCATAAGGTATAGGTTTCTTATTCCTAGAATAGAGGATTTAATGGACTGTTTAGGAGGTGCTATGTATTTCACCAAATTGGACCTTAAAAGTGGTTATCACCATATTAGAATCAAGGAGGGTGATGAGTGGAAGACTACTTTCAAGAACACAGAAGGGTTGTATGAATCGCTTGTGATGCCATTTGGACTCACCAATTCCCCAAGCACCTTCATGAGGTTGATGAATGAGGTGTTAAAAGAATTCACAGGCAAATTTGTGGTGGTGTACCTAGATGACATTCTCATCTATAGCAGAACCAAAGAGGAGCACCTTGAGCATTTGAGGTTAGTCTTAGAGAGGTTGCATGAGGAGAAATTATCCATCAACCTAGAGAAGTGTGACTTCTTGAAGCAAGAGTTGGTCTAGTTAGGATTTGTGGTGTCTAAAGTAACCTTGAAGATGGATCCAAGCAAAGTGAAGGCAATCTTGAATTGGCCTGCACCTAGAACAAGGACTGAAGTCAGGAGTTTCCATGGTTTAGCTCAATTCTATAGGAAGTTTGTGAGGAACTTTAGTGGCATATGTGCACCAGTCCTTAACACCATAAAAGGAGGCCTTAAAACTAAGTTTAAATGGACTAAGTAGGCTGACAAAGCATTTCAATTGTTGAAGCAGGAAGTAGCCACAAAACCTATCCTTCTCCTGCCTACTTTTGATAAGCTATTCACTTTGGAGTGTGATGCAAGTGGAATTGCAGTAGGGGGTGTATTGAGTCAAGAGGGAAGACCTATGGCATTTTTCAGTGAGAAACTTAATGAAGAAAAGAAGAAGTACTCAGCCTATAACCTAGAGTTGTATGCATTAGTGCAATCTCTTAAGAAATGGAGGCATTATCTACTTCCAAAGGAATTTGTGGTGTTCACAGACAATCAGGCATTGAGTTACATTAACACTCAAGAGAATCTTAGCAATAGACATTTGAAATGGATGGAGTACCTCCAATCCTTCACATTCACCATCAAGCATAAGAAGGGGAAACTCAACAAGGTGGCAGATGCATTAAGAAGGAAGTTGTTGATAGTTCAAGAACTACAGTTGCAGAGCATGGGAATAGAAGGTTTCAAGGACCTCTATGAAGGAGATGAAGACTTCTCATCAGCTTACAAGGTTTGCAAGGAGTTTGAGAACCATTTTCATGGTGAGTATGCAGATTACACTCTCCAAAATGGTCTCTTGTTCAAAGGTAATCAACTGTGTGTACCAAGAGGGTCTATGAGGGAAAACCTCATCCAAGAGAAACACAATGGTAGTTTAAGTGGAAACTTTGGAGTCAACAAAACCTTGGATTTAGTATAGAGGTACTATTATTGGCCAAAGCTGCCAAGAGATGTGAAGAGGTATGTGGAGAAATGTGGTGTATGTCAAAGAGAAAAGGGAGGATCAAGCAATGTTGGTCTCTATCAACCATTTCCGGTCCCAAATAGACATTGGGAATGTATAAGCATGGACTTTGTAGTAGGACTTCCCAAGACAAAGATAGGTATAGACAACATCTATGTGGTAGTAGATAGATTTTCCAAGATGAGCCATTTCATACCATGTAAGAGTACACATGATGCAAGCTATGTTGCACATCTCTTCTTTAAGGAGATTGTTAGGATTCATGGACTCCCTTTAAGCATTGTTTCAGATAGGGACAGAAAGTTCATGGGCCATTTTTGGCAAACATTATGGAGGAGACTAGGAACTAACTTGTCATTTAGCTTAGCTTACCATCCTCAAACCGATGGTCAAACTAAAGTTATCAACAGGGTGTTAGGAAACTTGTTGAGGTGTTTAACTAAGGAGTATGGGTAGAAATGGGACCTAATCATTCCTCAAGTAGAGTATGCATATAATGGCAGTGTGAATAGGACCACTGGTAGAAGTCCTTTTGAGGTTGTGTATGACAGACATCCAAGGGGAGTATGTGAGTTGAGAGACCTTGGTACTTTAGAGATGAATAGTGGGAAAGTAGAGGACTTCACTCAAACCATCAAGGAAGTTCAAGAGAAAGTCAAGAAAGCCATCCTTGAGTCTACTCAAAAATTGAAAGAAAAAATGGATGAGAAAAGGAGAGAGGTTTAGTTCAAGGTGGGTGACTATGTGATGGTCCACTTGAGAAAAGCTAGGATGCAAAGTGGTAAGCCTACCAAACTGCAAATGAAGAGGGTAGGACCTTGTAGAATCCTGTCAAAATATGTTGAGAATGCTTACAATGTTGACCTGCCTTGAGATTTGGCTATATCACCAGTCTTTAATGTTGCTGACCTGATCATGTATAGGGGAGAGATAGAAGGGCAGACTAAGAGCCAAGCCAAGGTATTGTAGGACCTAGATGTTAATGTCTTACCATAGATGAAGAAGCTTATAGTAGAGGAGATCTTGGAATATAGGGTGAAGAAGTACACTAGACACCAGGTCTACATGGAGCACTTGGTGAAATGGGCAGGCCAACTTGTATCTAAAGCAACTTGGGTGGAGGAGAGCAAGTTCAAGACACTCAACATAGACCTAGCTCTCATCTCTTCTTCTATTTCTTAGTTGTGTGCAGAGGGGGAGTATGGTGCAGGAGCACCCTTCAAATCTCTTCCTCCTTCTTTGTTTGTTTGGTGTTATGCTTCTTTTGAAGCCATTGTATATGAATAAGAGCCATGAGCTCATTTGTTCTTGACTAGGTCCTAGTTTTAGGTCCTTTGTGTTTTGTTGTGATTTCTTGTGCAGTAAAGGTTGAGTGTGCCTTGGTTGTGTGTTATACCTTATTGGAATGTTACTATCCTTAGGATAGCCCAAAATAGGCTTAGGAGTCATGAAAAGCAACAATGGCAAAGTTGCTTAAAAGATGCAAAAGTTGCATGACAACTTTTAAAAGTTGTCAAGAAAATTTTCCACCCAAATGGTCAAAGACCCTTTTGAGCATGGAAAGCCCTAATGTTGGCACATTGACTGAGGTATGGGTAGTATAAGATGTTTCAAACCCTAAAATATGAGGGGGTTAATCATTGTTGTATGGCCCAAGTAAGAAAAGCTTGACTGTGACTGTTTTGTTGGTTACCAGTCAGTTTGAATGAAGCAACCAAGCAAGTTAATGGATTGATTTGCATGAAAAACTATGTGGAATGTCTTCTATGGTGTAAATAATTTCATTTTGAGCAATTATATTAGGTTTTTATTTGCAGGTTGAGTGTGTTTGTAAATAGTTTGTAAATTGCCTTCCCACAGTCCAGTTTTGGACTGGTTTGTGTAAATGGATGCATAATTCCATTCCTTGTTGTGGAACCACCATGAAACCATGGGAAATGAGAGTGTAGAACTTGTACCATAGTTCAATGCAAGTAGGGCCCTTGAAAATGTAGGGAGGCCATATAAAGACCCTCACCTAGGCGAGACTGAACAGTGCCTGACTAGGAAAGGTCAAGTTGCAGAAGGTCTTGGAGAGCAAGGTTGGTCAGAGGAGAGTGCACCCTTTGGAGGAGGTGTAAAGGAGTGTGTGAAGCACCACTGGTGTGAAGGAGGAGCCTCCACCAATCCATTCTAGGTGGCTACAACACAAAACATCCACTGTGACCTAGGCAAACCATAAAACCCTCACAAAACCCTTAAAAACCCCAAAATTTGCCCTAGGCACTGTACGACCACTTGGAGGTCCAAAACTAGAGAAATCCTTGAGCCCTTGACAAATGAATGGTAGTCCATTTTGGTAGTTTGGGTATTTTGTGCATCATTTGTGAGAGGGAGCCCTAAGGGACCGGGTAGGAGGCCTAATTGGTCCTAATCCTTGTAGCCCTATTTTGTAGGCAAAACACAAAATAGTGAAATCGGTAAGGGGTTGAAAGCTTGAAACTTCTTGTGGGCACATGGATGGATGTAAAACATGGTTTAAGACCTATCCTAACCTTTCTAGGACCTAGGAAGTAGTAGGACAAGCCAAGCCCTTATTAGCCATAGTAAGGGGTTTTGAGTCTCATGAGTAGGTGAGACCTTAGGAGTAGTATTGCAACTCATTGGTGTGTGGATTGGGCAAGGTCAGGGGATTCCTCAAGCAAGGGAAGTCCTAGAGACCCTAGGATGTGAAGAGAACACCAGGTGATCCAAGGGAAGGATCCAAGAGCATAGACTAGGCTAGTCTATCCCAAACCCCATCCCATCAGATTACCCATTGGATAAAGCTTTTACCCAAAGGATAAACTCTTGTGAAAGGGTTAAAGGAATAACCATGGTCAAAGTGATGAATGCTTGATGAGACCCTATGGTTAGATGAGGGTTGAGTTAGTCAAAAAGTCTCTAACCATGCCACAAAGGGTTAGTTAACCATTAATGGTTTGGAAGACTTTGGGGACAAATTTGTAAGAGTCCTTCAAATTTTGGGGGTATTCAACAAGTTATCGTGTTGAAGGCATAAAGGCTTCAATGCCTTTGGAAGACTTTCCTCCAAATTTGAGAAGTGACATCCTCAAATTTAGGGAAAGGGGATAATTGAATGGTTTAGGCTAATTGATTAGGATTAGATAGGTTCTAGAAGAATTTAGGAAGGGGGTTTAGGAGGCAAGTGGTAGATGTAGGAAAATGCAAGTGGGTGAGGGATAATAGAATTAATTAAAATAAATTGATTTATTTCAGTTGTGTTTGCAAGTGGAGGATTTAAATAAATTAGATTTATTTATTTAGAGTGAACAATTTAATTAAAAGTAGATAGAAGGGATTTAATTAAACAAAATGATTAATTTAATTAAATGATGTGAAAGGCTTAAGTGAATTTAAATAAATAAATAGAATAATTTATTTAATCAAATAGAGGAATGTGGATGACTTAATTAATTTAGATTTAACTAAATAGAGGAATGAGAATAAAATGAACATTAAATATTCATTTAGGAATATGGTCATTTTTATACGTCTACATTTTGCCCCTCTTTGAAGTGACATGTGTGCACATGTTGATTCAAAGAAAATTGATGTGTCGTCAAAATTTGATCATGATCAGTGTGATCTCATGTATCTATATGTTCATGTCATGTCCTAGATTTGATAAATGATGCCCCAGATTTGATAAATGATGTTGATAATGCCCCCTCGAGAGATGAATCAAAAACTTGAAGATTTGGTTGATTTTGATAATTGTTGATAAATTTCATTGAATTTTAAAATTTTGTCTATGTTGAATGTGCCAATTTGATTCATCTCCCGATAATGATGATTGTTAGGGTTAGAAGTGAGATCGCGAGCAATTTACATATCTCATCGCCTAACCCTAATTTCCATTTACCCTATAAAAAGGTGAAAAGTAATTTTATTTGTATCATTTGTGCTTGTTGACTTTCAAGAAAGTGACATTTGGAGAGAAAGACAAAATGTCGGTTCCCCATGATTCTCATCGATTCAAGCATGTTCATCGATACCGGAGGCTCGCCACATATGGTCCACCTGAAAGTCATCGAATTTTGCCCCTTTATGCCTTTTGTTTTGTCATTTTTCGTCACATTTTTCATTTTTTATTTCAGAATTTCACGGGTTAGCGCATACGATAAAAACCATAGCGTGTAGAGTTTTAAAACTAGGGTAGCATCGGGGTTAGGTTTTGTAGTGCGTAGCCGATGTAGGCTAGCGCATCAAGTAGATTTAGCACATAGGGCTAATAGGATAACGCGCAGGGGGGAAAGGGTAGCGCGTAGGTAAAACCTAGCGCATAGGGTTAGCAAGGTTGTGCATGGGTAGAATAGGATAGTGCGTAGGTGAAACCTAGCGCATAGGGTTAGAGTTGCAGTGTATGGGTGGATTAGGACAGCACGTAGGTTTTTTCTAGCGCATAGGGTAAAGTCGATAGCGCATAGCAGGGTTTGGCTAGCACATAGGTAGAAGCTTAGCGCGTAGCGAAAAGGTCTTAGCGTGCAGGTAGAAAATGTAGTGGAAATTAGGATTTGGTGAGGGATTTTGAGAGGAATGAAGATAGGTTGGGGTAAGTAGGTGGCTGTCAATTTTTCCTAGATGGGTGCGATAGCCAATCTGCGTGCCTACTGCGTGGATGTGTGTTTTGTTTTGATGAATGTTGATGTCTGATATGAGTTTCGATATGGTGTCTGATATGAATGTTTTGATATGGATTTTTAATATGAATAAAACTTGATTTGATTTGCGTTGTTTCAAATTGATATGGATGTGATATGGTTGATATTGGATATGAAACTTGATTTGGTGTTCAGTGTTTCAAGTTCATATGGATGTGAAACTTGATTTGATTTTCAGTGTTTCAAGTTGATATGAATTTGATGTTGATATGGATTTGATTTGATGTTAAATGTGATTAGATTTTCATTGTTTCAAGTTGATATGAAGTTGATATTGATATGGATTTGATCTGATGTGAAAATTGATTAGATTTTCAGTGTTTCAAGTTGATATGAATTTGATGTTGATATGGATTTGATTTGATGCAAAACTTGATTTTGATTTCCAGTGTTTCAAGTTGATATAAAGGTTGATGTTGATATGGATTTGATTTGATGTGGAAACTGATATTGGACATGTTTTGTTTGTGACATGAGTGGCTTGGGGTTCTTTAGTCACAAGAGCAATTTTTGAGGTTGTGGTCTTTGATTCCACGATTGACACAGGCAGATAGAGACATTATTGAGAGATGTGGATTATCATCTTTATTAGAGATGCCCCGGTATATCATTAACTAGGGTTTATTGACAGTTTTGGCAGAGAGGTGGCATAGTGACACCAACACCTTTCATTTGGCGACAGGTGAGATTACAGTTACACCAGAGGATTGCTATCAGATTTTGCGGATTCCTATGGTAGGTGCACTATTGCCATATAAGCAGACTGAGGAGGGTGGGACAGAGGCGCTTCGTCAGATTCTGCAGGATGATATGATTTGTGGATATGAGATCCCCTGGCAGGAGTTTATTGATTTTGACTATGCCCCACTACCATCAGTACTAGTAGATTTTGTAGGTGGCTTCTTGTGTCTCGATCGTAGGTTGAAGGGACTGGCAGTGGGATGGGGGTTGGTCCTGGAGGATATGGTGACAAAGGGTCATTGGTTTGCATGGGGGTCCGCTATGTTGGCCCACTTATATAGAGATTTGCATCAGGTGGTATACTTGGGTTATGGCAGTTTCTCAGCTGGGGTTACATTGTTATAGGTATGAGTGTGGGAGAACATTCCCGCAGCGAGGCCACTTGCAAATAGGGATAGGTCGGTTGGACGTGCCTATGCATATGGATATACAGGGATAGTTGTCCAACGTAAGCTAGGAAAACTAGAGCATTGGAGAAGGGTGCTTGATGATATTGATATGGTCGTCTGGAGACCATATATGGAGTGCAAGGTGTGGGAGGAGGATGGGCTAGAGATGCCCTATGTGTATATGTCTCGATTTTTGATAGGGCAGACACCCTTTGTGATCAAGAGATTTCTGCAGAGCCGAGTTCAACGGCAGTATGGACGACAACAGGGTATTCCACAGGGAGCGTGCTTATATGCTCGACGGAGGCAGGATGTGCCAGAGTGCGGCCCGACCATTGATAGTGTTGCACTGGTGGAGGAGTACATGCATCTAGCTGGCCAGATATGGGACTATGCCTATGGGGTAGTGGATGCAGGGATGACAAAGGAGTTCTCAGCACTCTTTGTGGCTCATGTTGTAGCCCGGATATCTGATCCAGCAAAGATGATTCCCACTTTTGATGATGACAAGGATGAGTAGCCCAAGAGGCTAGGGAGACAAAGAGAGGAGGGAGAAGAGCTCAAGGAGGGAGGTGGGGATGGTGGAGGTGATGATGGTGGAGATGGTGGATGAGGTGGCCAAGGTCAGTATGGAGATAGAGTAGGGAGAGGAGATAGAGGGAGGAGAGGAGATAGAGGAGGAGTTGGTGGGGATAGAGGGATGCGGGGTGATAGAGGAGGAGATGGTGGGGATAGACAGATGTAGGGAGAGAGAGTAGTGTGGCGAGCAGTGGAGGAGAGAGGGAGGGGAGGTTTGGTAATTGGAGGTGGTGGTGGGCGAGTAGGGGAGGTTATAACAACTATGGATGGGACGGATGAGTTTAGACGGCCCACTTAGACGAGGAGGTCAGATTTGCTACCCTCACCAGTGTTGAGGACAGGGAGAGGGACAGGGGGTACCACGACACATGTACCCCTCCAGATTTGGATTCCCACTCATCGAGAGGATTCTTAGATTAGATCCTTATAGTTATCAATGCAACATCTATAGACATAGTTACCAACACAACAGCGTCAGATTACATAGATTATTGTAGAGCGGGACACGAAGAGAGAGCATCGAGGTCGAGAAGAGAGTGATAGTGGGTGCCCTGATGTGAGACACACTGAGGGAGATACGACACACTACCATGGTGGTCGAATACTATAGGCGGTTGTATGAGGACCTAGTCCCCAAAGAGCAGAGGGCCCCTAGTTTTAATGCTAGTTGGTCATCTCAGAGTAATTCAGGGACAGAGAGCAGAGGTGTGACTGGGCCACCTTGACATGATCCACCTAGAGATCCAAGTGCTAGGACATCTGCGGTGAGACCATCACCCTCAAGAGATAGTCATACCTAAGAGACCTTGTCTCCATTGTATTCTGATCATTTGTTGCATTTGGAACAGACATGACATCTTTTGTATACTTGATCATTATATATATATATATATATATATATATATATATATATATATATATATATACGACACCATTTTCTTTGCTCCACATGTGATGTGTTTGATGGATGATGCTTTATATATGATTTTGATGATTCTATGATGATGATGCAAATGCTTTTAGATAGATGTATGTGTTTTGATATTTGATGGATATGACTAGATGATGCATGATTTATGAGATGTATCTTGAAAATGATGTGAGATGTATCTTGAAAATGAGATGTATCATAATGATATGATGTGAAATGTATGATAATGATAATGATGTGAGATGTATCTTGAAAATGAGATGTATGATAATGATAATGATATGCAACTAATTGTAAAATGATATGCAACTAATTGTACAATGATATGCAACTAATTGATCATCCTCATTCTTCTGTTTGTCATTCCTGTATAGTCACATGTTGTTGCTTTCTTTGTGTTTATCATCATTGAGTTGTTTGGATATTTTGAAAATTTATACAAGCATAATGATATAATTGAACCATAATGACCTGAGAAAAATTTACATGATTTTTGATTTTGCAAGTGATAGTTCTGATACTTAATGTAAGTACAGATCCAATAGCTAACAAGATGAGGGGGGGGGGTGAATCATACAAACTTACTCTTCGATAAAAATAATAGATTCAAACTCGGTAACATATACTTCAGTAATATAACCAAAACTACTAAACATGCAAACTCAAAATCATATAAACATCATAACACTCACAACACCAGATTTAACGTGGAAACCCAAATAAGGAAAAACCACTATGGGATTTTGGACCCACTAAGAAATATACTCTTCTAGAGTATGCTCGGTTAAAAGAAAATCATGTTAAAGATTACAAACACATTGCTAGATGTGACCTGGTTAAGGGATTTCCCTCAGATCTGTTAGGATCTTCACCTTGTTAGAAGTGACCTTGTTAAAGGATTTCAAACACTCAATTAGAATGTCACCTTGCTAGAGGGTTTTACAAATAAGACTATTAAGTCCACTCCCTTAAGATATTTTCTGTCACTTCACAAAATAACAGTAATAAAAAATCTATCTACAACTTCACATCTAAAATGCTAAAGCAGATTCTTATTTGCTCAATACAATAGGACTTATCTTGTCCATCTGCTAGGCTCTATACTCTGTTATTCAAACAAGTTGTTGGGCTCTATACTCTATTATTCAAACAAGTCTTCAAGCTTTTGTTCTCGATAATCACTATGTAGCATCCATGTGCATACATTTGTCCACATACATTGTTTATCAACAGTTCCTTATTTATAAACAATTTGCTAACCGCTTAATCTCCTTGATCACATTTCCCATGATCAATCATAGCCATCAGATCTTCAAACTTTGACCAGGTTCAATGTATCCTTCGATCTAAAAAATGTTTTACCCCACCTTGGAACTTGCATACATTTCTTGGAACTTGTGCTAGGGTATTGCGGTTCAATCTAAGCTGTAGATCTTCCTGTCGATTTTCCTTTGCCATAGATTCTTTAACAAACTTCATGCATGGCATACCAATCATTTAATCATAGCCAGCTCATCAGCTTCCTTCATTAAATAATGCTTTTATTCATTCAATGCATTCTGTTACTACTCGGTTGCAACTCGGTAAATACTAAACTTCACTCGGTAGACATTCTGCCTTCATTAACCGATAGAGATAACCTTAGAGTTTACTGACTAGGTTCCTTAGGGTTTACCGACTAGGTTCTTTGCTCGGTAACATAGTATAGTATTAACCTTACAATCAATAACATATGTAGGATATCAAAACAATCTAAACATCATGATCTCATCATTGTCTAACTTGGTAATAGTTTCCCATTGAATAACTTATTCCTCCCCTTATTCATCACATTCTTTCTATGTCTTTTATCGACATCTTTATACTCATCAAATCATACTTTTAAAGATATGGCAACATCATACTGAATTAGAAAATTAATTTTTTGACATCAATGACAAAATAATAATATTAAGATAGTAAACATCCTTAATCAGTTATATCCATAATCATCAACAACCTTCTCAATATCCTTATTGAAATGCCAACAATCTCTCCTTGTCTGTTATAATGCCAACAATTTCTCCTTGTCTGTTATAATGCCAACAATCTCCCCCTTTGGCATTGATGGCAAAACCAATTGATTTGACCTAATTGATTCAGATTGCTATGAGATTCTGAAATGCTGAAATGCTCTCCCCTTGTCATCAGTCTTCTCCCCTGTACATTAGTATCCACTCCTTTTCTCTAGTCTTCTCCCCCTTTGACAACAATGCCAAAAAGTAAAGAACTAAAACATAATTTCTTCCTGTATGAAGTGATTTCCTATTGTTATGTCAACTTAGTCTCGATCAGAGCATTTTGTCTTCAATTCCTGTTCCATGTATTGTTTCCTGCACACCTTTAGAAAACATCCTAAAGTGTGTAAATCAGCATCAACTCTTAAAAGATATTTTGTAGACTCATCAAATTGATGCTTTCACTGAACTTGGTCAGTGAATGAAAGATAGGGGTAGGACCCCTAACTTACTTCTGAGATACTCAAAAGTGTCCCTTGGTAGTGGCTTGGTGAAGATATCTACTATTTGTTCCTTTGTGCTAACATACTCCAACACCACTTTCTTCTCTTGAGCTTCTTCTCTAAGATAATGATATTTGATAGAGATTTGCTTTGTCTTAGAGTGCATAACTGGATTCTTTGAAATGTTAATGGCACTAGTATTGTCATAGAGTATAGTTACTGGCTCGGTAACTTTCTCATTTATACCATCCAACAGTTGTTTGATCCATGCTATGTTGGTACAATTCAATGTTGCAGCAACGTATTTAGCTTCTGTTGTTGACTGTGAAACACATCCTTGTTTCTTGCTAAGCCAACTCACTAGTCTTTCTCCTAAAAAGAAAGCTCCTCCACTTGTGCTTTTCCTGTCATCAATGTTGCCTACCCAATCAGCATCAGTATAAACTTTTAAATCAAAGTCATTTCCCTTCTGATATACTAAGCCATAATCCTCAGTGCCTTTCAAGTATCTGAAAATTCTCTTGATTGTTGTCATGTGTGTTTCCTTAAGATCTGCAAAGAATCTTGCAACTATACCTACTGCATGTGCTATATTTGGCCTCCTGTGAACAACATATTGTAGCTTTCCAATCATGGATCGATAAAGTGTCTCATCAATAGATGTAGATTCCTCATTCTTTGATAGTTTACAGTTGGTAGTCATAGGAGTACTTACTGGTTTTGAATCATCCATTCCAAATTTCTTCAAGATTTCCTTTATGTACTTGGATTGAGTAATGAAAATCTCATTTTTCATTTGTAGTATCTGTAAACCTATAAGATACTTTATCTCATCGATTGGACATCTCAAATTCTTTTCTCATTTCATTTCCAAAGTTCTTGCATAAAGAGTCATTTCCACAAAAGATATTATCATCAACAAATATGGTTGAGATCAGTATTTCATTTTCATCATTCTTCCTGTACATATTGTTGTTTTCACTTGTTCTTATAAAACCAATCTTGATTAAATAAGAGTGCAATCTTTCATACCATGCTCTAGGTGCTTGTTTCAAACCATATAAAGCTTTGTTCAATTTACATAGCTAATCTTTATTCTTGTCTTCAACAAATCCTTCAGGTTGTTCAATAAAAACTTCTTCTTCTAATATACCATTCAGAAATGCAGATTTGACATCCATTTGATATACCTTGAAATTCTTGTAAGCAACATATGCCAACAATGTTCTTACTCCTTCAAGTCTTGCCACAGGTGCAAAAGTCTCACCATAATCAATTCCTTCTTCTTGGGCATAACCTTTGCAAACTAGTCTTGCTTTATTTCGAATGACCTCACCTTTTTCATTCAGCTTGTTTCTGAAAATCCACTTTGTATCGATTACATTTTTGTCCTTCGGTCTTGGGACTAGAGTCCATGTGTCATTCTTCTTGATTTGATCAATCTTTTCTGTCATAGCATTTATCCAATCTTCACTGTTAAATGCCTCGTTCACTATCCTTGGTTCAAATTTAGATATCGGACATGTGTTCTGTCTCAGTTTGTTCCTTGTCATCACTGGATCATCCTTATCTCCTATAATCTGTCTTGATGCATGATGTCTTTTGACATACTTGGCTAATATAGGCTCGGTAGGCTCTGTATGATCTACTTCATCACTCAGTAACTGGATATTCTCTTCATTTCCTTCTGCAGTTTTCTTGGTAGGACTTGTCGGTTGAACATAGACAAATTCATCATAATCTTCTGGTTCCTTGGAATTTCCTTCATCACTTCTTTCTGCAAATTCATCAATTTTCACATTTGCAGTTTCTACTATTTTGTTCGATGATTTGATCAGACATTTAAATGTTTTACTTCTAGAAGAATAACCAAGAAATGTTCCTTCTTCACTTTTCTGATCAAACTTGCCATTTCTATCATCCTTGTGTACATAGCATCTACTTCCAAAGATTTTAAAATAACTTACATTAGGTTTCTTGTCATACCATATTTCATATGGTGTTTTCAAAGTTCCTTTCTTTAGTTGTACTCGGTTCAGGGTGTAAACTGTTGTGCTTATTGCTTCTCTCCAAAATGTTTGTGGCACTTTATTTTCAATCATCAGGGTTCTGGCACAATCCACAATAGATTTGTTTCTTCTCTCAGCTATTTCATTTTGTTGTGGAGTTCTCGGTGTAGAGACTTGTCTTTTAATACCATGATCATTGCAGAATAAGTTGAACTCATCAGATGTGAACTCTCCTCCTCTATTTGTAAAGCTTGATCTTGTCATTTTACCCATCTGGCATCCTCGGCACATAGCATTCTTAGGCTTTTCCAAACTCGGTAGACCTCTTACTCGGCACTTCTTACTTATTTTGATCAAATTATCAAAATTTACATGACAAAACCTTTTATGCCATAACCAAGTATCATCTATCTTTGCATACAGACACTTGTTCCAAGTTGAGTCAAGGTAAAATGTGTTACCTTTTGTTTGTGTCCTGATAGCCGCTAACTTTCCATGCTTGTCATGAACTTTGACAATTCCTTTCTGAAATTCTATTTGGTATCTTGTATTGTTTAGCTGTGCTACACTCAACAAATTGTATTTCAAACCTTCAACCCAATAAACATCATTGCATCTTGCATTGTCAAGAAGTGTTATAGATCCTTTACCTTTTACCGGACATGGTGCATCATTACCAAATCTTACATAGCCTCCATCATAGTCTTCTAACATAATAAACTTGTGTTTATCACCTGTCATGTGATGTGAGCATCCACTATCTATGATCCAAGAATCATTAGTATTTATGTGAGATATTAGGGCTTTTTCTTCATACCTTTCTTCATCTGATCCATCTTTGATAGCCAAATAAACTACTTCCTTTGTATCAATTTCATCTGATTTATCATCATTAGACTCCTCATCAGCTATTAAGCATGACTTTCTATCTCTTCTTCTGAAGTCTCGGTGTCCTCTGTAATGATTATCTTTTTGTCTATCATCTCAGTAATCTCTCTTTTCAGTAGATTCTTTGTCAAGATAGTTAGAAGCCATATGTCCTATCTTATCACAATTGAAACATTTCAAAGGTACTTTTCCTTTATACTTACCTTTGCCTCTTGGTAACCTTCTGGCTAATAGTGCTTCAAACTCTTCTTGCTTTCTGATTTCTTCATATAGTTTGTGTACTTCCTCCATGTTCTTGCGAAATCTTTCACTTGCTCCACTATGATCCCCTTTAGTGTACTTACTCATTCTATCATTGTAATCATCAGATTCACCAATATGAAAAGAACTAAATACAGATTCAATTTTATTTACCGATGACCCACTGTTATCAAAGTTACTTAACTCAAATGCATGTAGCTTACCAATAGTAGCATCTAAAGAAACTGGCATATTGGGTATAGACCTTAATTCATTGATTGCAGAGACTCGGATTGCATAAGCTGGTAGAAGGGTTCTTAATAACTTACTTGTTATATCCTTTTCTTCAATAGTTCCACTTGCTCCTTTGATTTGATTGACAATGTCCTTTAGTCTTGTACTGTACTGGGTTATGTTCTCACCTTCATTCATCCTCATAGATTCAAGTTGTCCTCTTAGACTATCCACTTTTTCTCTTTGAACATGTTCATCTCCACCATACACAAATATGAGCTTGTCCCACATTGCCTTTGCATCATTGCAGCCTTCTAGATCATTAAACTCTGAATCGGTCAATGCAGATGTTATTTCAATCATTGCTTGAATATGTTATTGCTTTGCTTTTATCTCTTCCATTGTCAATGGATAGGTGCTCAGTGTAATAAAATCATTCTCCAGATAATACACAACATATTCTCCAACTCCTGATAGGTGCAGCTTCATCCTTTTCTGCCATGTAGAGAAACTTGACTTGTTCAGCTTCAGTTCATCCCTCTTATACATCTTTAGATCTTTGCCTCAAGTACCTTTAAACTTTTCTTCCAAAGTCCAAAGCTCTGATACCAATTGATAGTTCTGATACTTAATGTAAGTACATATCCAATAGCTAACAAGATGAGAGGGGGAGGTGAATCATACAAACTTAATCTTCCATAAAAATAACAGATTCAACCTCGGTAACATATACTTCAATAATATAACCAAAACTACTAAACATGCAAACTCAAAAGCATATAAACATCATAACACTCATAACACCAGATTTAACGTGGAAACCCAAATAGGGAAAAACCACTGTAGGATTTCAGACCCACTAAGAAATATACTCTTCTAGAGTATGCTTGGTTAAAAGAAAATCATGTTAAAGATTACAAACACATTGCTAGATGTGACCCGGTTAAGGGATTTCCCTCAGATCTGTTAGGATCTTCACCTTGTTAGAAGTGACCTTGTTAAAGGATTTCAAACACTCAATCAGAATGTCACCTTGCTAGAGGGTTTTACAAATAAGACTGTTAAGTCCACTCGGTTAAGAGATTTTCTGTCACTTCACAAAATAACAGTAATAAAAAATCTATCTGCAACTTCACATCTAAAATGCTAAAGTAGATTGTTATTTGCTCAATACAATAGGACTTATCTTGTCCATCTGCTGGGCTCTATACTCTGTTATTCAAATAGGTCTTCAAGATTATGTGCTCAGTAATCACTATGTAGCATCCCTGTGCATACATTTGCCCGCATACATTGTTTATCAATAGTTCCTTATTTATAAACAATTTGTTGATCACTTAATCTCTTTGATCATATTTCCCATGATCAATCATAGCCATCAGATCTTCAAAATTTGACCAGGTTCAATGTATCCTTCGATCTAAAAAACATTTTACCCCACCTTGGAACTTGCATACATTTCTTGGAACTTGTGCTAGGGTATTGCAGTTCAATCCGAGCTGTAGATCTTCCTATCGATTTTCCTTTGCCATAGATTCTTTAACAAACTTCATGCATGGCATACCAATCATTTAATCATAGCTATCTCATTAGCTTCCTTCATTAAATAATGCTTTTATTCATTCAATGCATTCTGTTACTACTCAGTTGCAACTCAGTAAATACTAAGCTTCACTCGGTAGACATTCTGCCTTCATTAACCGATAGTGATAACCTTAGGGTTTACCGACTAGGTTCCTTAGGGTTTTCCGACTAGGTTCTTTGCTCGGTAACATAGTATAGTATTAACCTTACAATCAATAACATATGTAGGATATCAAAACAATCTAAACATCATGATCTCATCATTGTCTAACTCGGTAATAGTTGCCCATTGAATAACTTATTCCTCCCCTTATTCATCACATTCTTTCTATGTCTTTTACCGACATCTTTATACTCATCAAATCATACTTTTAAAGATATGGCAACATCATACTGAATTAGAAAATCAATTTCTTGACATCAATGACAAAATAATAATATTAAACAGTAAACATCCTTAATCAATTATATCCATAATCATCAACAACCTTCTCAATATCCTTGTTGAAATGCCAACAATCTCTCCATGTTTGTTATAATGCCAACAATTTCTCCTTATCTGTTATAATGCCAATAGCAAGATGGCACCAGTGTCAAGGTATAATTGAACCAAGATGACCTGAGTGTGGCTTGCATATAAACATACAAGATTAAACCATTTGTATGCGCAAAGTGGAATCATGGCTTCAGTAATATGCTTTGAATCACGTCTTGAGACAAGTATTTGCATAGTGCAAGTGATCGCCTCACAGACAGAAAACTTAAAAATATTGGGGTTCCAATTACTTCTCTAGCTCGATGTATCATTGAGAAAATTTAGAGGATCCAATAGTTTAAAAAAAATGTGCAAAAATAGTCAAAACTTCATGCAAGATGTAAACATTTTATACTTCAGAAAATCATCCATTATGTGTTGTGAATTTGTTAAGTGTATCAATGTTTTGTTCTCTTGATTGTTGAATGTTTGTGTTTGGACATAATGCTCTTAGTCTGCTGCAAGTTTTGATTTAGGACTTAATGTTGATCAATGTTGCCCCAAGCTAAATTTACCGCCTAACATGGATATGTACATTGATTACAAAGCCATGGTGGGATATGACGAAATGATATTTGGATAAACAAGGACAGTGACTACACTAAGTATGTCCTGGATAATGCTATTTTGATAAAGTGTTGGGCAATGGCTGATGGTGCTTGATTGTGGATATAGGTTTGAGAGTAAGGATAGATAGAGGAGTTGTCCTCTCACAAGCAGCGCGTGTTGCCAAGTTTTCACCATTTGTTTCTATTGCATCTTTTGTATTTTTGTGATTTTTTTATTTTATTTTTGTGATTTTTTTTTATTTTTTCACTTTTTCATGCCTTAGACTCCGCAAGCATAGTATTTCTTCAAATGGATGTTGTTGGTTGGTTCATCGAGAAAATATCCTTCTAAAGTTGTTAGCTGATAGGTGCCTGATCCATAGGCTGATATGATGACATAGGGACCCAACCAGTTCGGTTCAAATTTCCCTTTCTTTTCTCGATCCTATTGATTTTTGGGATTTTCTTTGAGTACGAGATCACCAATTTTAAAAATCCTAGGGATGACCTTGTGGTTGTAGGTTCGGCACATGCATTGCTAGTATGCTTTGAGGTGAGTATAGGCATGTTGTCACTTTTCATCTAGAAGTTCTAGCTCTTGTAGTCTGTTTACTCGATACTCTTCATCTGGAATGAGGCCTTTCAAAGATACTCTGAGTGATGGAATTTATACCTCAAGGGGTAAAATTACTTTTGATCCATACACTAATGAATATGGTGTAGCTTTGGTAGGTGTGTGGATGCTAGTTCTGTATGCCCAAAGTGTTGGATTGAGTTGTACGTGCAAATCTTTTCCTGCATCATTTACTGTTTTCTTGAGGATTTTCAATATTGTTTTGTTGGATGCCTCTGCTTGACCATTCTCCTGTGGGTAGTAAGGTGTAGAGAAATGATGTTGGATTTTGAATCGTTCACATAGTTCTCACACATCCTTGTTTTTGAAAGGTCATCCATTATCTATGATGATGGAAATTAGAATGTCGTATCTATAGATCAGATAATTAAGAATAAAAGAGGCAATTTGTTTTCTAGTCATTGTGGTCATGGGGACCTCTTCAATCCATTTGGTAAAATATTTTGTTGTAGTGATAATGAATTTGTGTCCATTTGAAGATGAAGGGTGTATTTTGTTGACTAAGTCTAGTCCCCACTGGCAAAAAGGCCAAAATGTTGTAAATGGCTGCAATTCCTATGCTGGTGCATGTATGAGATTGCCATGGATTTGGCATTTAGGACATTTCTTTGCAAAATGATAAGAATCCTTTTCCATTGTCAGCCAGTAATATCCCATTCTTAGAAGTTTTTTAGCAAGAGTAGGACCACTTGAATGTGTGCCATAGATACCTTCATGAAGCTCTTGTAAAGCAAAGTCAAATTCATTATGATCAAGGCAACGAAGAAGAGTACCATCTAGACCTCAACGATATAGAGTATCAATAGTTAGAGTGTAACGAGCGGCTTGCCGGATAAAGTTGCATTTTTTATTTCGAGATAGGTCAATGGGTAGGGTATTGGTTTTGAGATAGTTGTATATTGTTCGGTATACCTGAGAGTCTGAACCAGTTAGGGCATAGATAACATGGGATGTGGAATTGTCATAGGCTGGGGAAAATAGTTGCTCTACTAGAAACTTGTAATGACTCTGTTGTTCTAGAATTTGTAGCAGTGAAGCGATAGTAGCCATTACATTGGCTGCTTTGTTGTCCAGCCTAGGTATTTGGTTGAAGGTGATGTGTACAAAATAATGTTTGAAATCATCCACCATTTGTTTGTATGGTAGTAGCTTGTCATCTTTCGTCTGATAGTAATTGTTGTTCTAATTTATGACTAGTTGTGAATCTCCACAGACTTTCAATTCTGTGATTCTCCATTCCATGGTCATTTTGATCCATGTAACCAGTGCCTCGTACTTAGCAATGTTATTTGTGCATGGAAACATGAGTCTATATGATCTTGGTATGGTGTGTCCTTTAGGAGTGAGGAACAAGATGCCAGCACCTGAGCCATGTTGAGTGTAGGAACCATCAAAGTATAGGGTCCATTGCTTGGTGGTAATAGTAAGAACATCCCTATCTAGAAATTTGATCTCCATTGGTTGTTTATCTGGTAGTGGTGCATCAACTAATTGATCTGTAATTACTTGTCCTTTGATAGCTCGACGCTCTATGTAGTGAATATCAAATTCACTGAGAATAATTACCCATTTGGCCAATCTTCCTATGAGAGTTGCTTTGCTGAGTAAGTACTTTAGAGGATCAATTTTTGCTACTAGCTTGATTGTGTGAGCTAGCATGTAGTGTTGGAACTTTTGAGAAGCGAATACCATTGTTAAACAAGCCTTCTGAATGAATGTATAATTGAGCTCATATCCATTCAAAGTTCTATTGATGTAATAGATAGCTTGTTCCTTTCCTTCCTGATTTTCTTGTGCTAATAGTGCCCCCAATGATATGTCTGTTGTTGATATGTAGAGAATAAGTGGCTTCCCTACTATTGGTGGTACCAGAACTGGTGGGTTCATTAAGTATTGCTTGATTTGATAGAATGGTTCTGCACATTTGGCTTCCCATCTAAATGGTACATTCTTGTGTAGAAAATGATTGAATGGTAGGCTTTTATCTACTAGTTGGGCGATGAATCGCCTGATTGACTGGAGTCATCCTTACAAGGATCTGAGTTGGCTAATGTTTTTGGGTGGTGGCATCTCCATGATGGCTTGTACCTTTGCTGGATCTACTTCAATGCCTTTTTCTGATATGATGTAGCCTAATAATTGCCTGATGTTACCCCGAAGACACACTTCTTAAGGTTGAGCTTGACTTGAAATTTTTCCAACCTGTCAAAAATTTTCTCTAATATGCCTAGATGTTATGCTTAGGTAAATGACTTAGCTAGTAAATCATCTACATAGTCTTCCATGAAGGTATGCATCATGTCATGAAAGATTATCATCATTTCTCATTGATAAGTTGCTCCAGCATTCTTTAAACCAAAAGGCATGACATTCCAACAATACGTTCCCCAAGGACAGGTAAATGTTGTTTTATCTTGATCCTCTGGAGCTATCTTTATTTGATTATAGCTAGAAAAACCGTCCATTAGTGATAGCATTGCATGGCCTACTGTGAGGTCTATAATTATGTCGATACTGGGCAAAGGAAAGTCATTCTTTGGACAGGCTTTGTTGACATCTCTAAAATCGATGCATATCTTGATGCTGCCATTTGGTTTTGAAATTGGCACAATGTTGGAAATCCATTCAACATAGTCTATAGGTCGAATAAATCCGATGTCTAATAGTGTCTTTAGCTCAACTTTGACCATGAGTGCTACATGTGGATTCATCTTTCTAAAATTTTGTTTAACTGGCTTAGCTCCTGGAGCAATGGATAAGTGATGCATGATTAAGTGTGGATCCATCCCAGGCATATCTACATATGACCAAGCAAAATTGATTTGCCTTTCTTTGAAAAATTTGATAAACTCTTATTTTTCTTCCTCTGTCAAAAAATCTGCTAGGTGTATTTTTTGGCTACTTCTGTTGTACTAATGTTGATTGATTGAGTGGGCTCAATCAATATGGGTGATCGCTCCTGATAGTGTTTAGGAAGAGTGTCAAGTCTCTCATTGTTGGGTGCCTTATAAAGGTTTTAACTTGCATATGCATCCTTTATTTTTACTTTTTTGTGATCTAGTGCTGCCATTGACTGGTTTTCAACAATAGATCCTTTATTTCTTTCATTTTTGCGACTGAGAGACTTGGCACTCTCCTGATTGTAGATGTCGTTACTTTGTTTGCTGGTAGAGTCTATTTCCAGGTTGACAGTACATAAGTAATAGATAATGGAATCATCATTAGGGAAAATTGGTATGTCATGATTTTTCAGGTTCATCCCAGTCTATAAGATCAGGAAAGATGAGTGGTAAGGAGTCATTGGGTGGGTCAAGTTCAGTTGTTGTAAGTATTAGGATGGAGGTATCATCAAGGGTGGTCGGGAGATTAAATAAGTTAATGATTTTGTCGAGGTCTTCAATGGTATCATCTTCCGTGTAGACTTGCTCGTAATGTCACTGCTTGTTTTCCTTGGCATCATAGATATTTTTTGGGCCAAATTCAAGTAGTCTAGGCTCTGTGCCTTGTTCTTCTTGAGAAAGGGGTGTATGATTGGCATTTGCAACAATATCTCCAGTAACATTGGAATAGCTGCCCTATTCATATTCATTTGAATCAGTCTTAGAGGTATTATCCCAGATTCTTTCAGTGTTTTGGACTGGTATGTTGTAGGGTGAAAACAAGTCCTTGATGATTGATACTAATCTAATAGTTTTCTCTGATTCTGTGTCAAATCCTGCTTCTACTCTTTGCATTTTCTCATATACCGTCTCTCCTCGAGGAGTAGTGATGTTATCAAGGGGTGATTCTTCTTTGTTTGAAATAGGTTCTTGAACATGATGTACTTTTGCACAAGGTGCTTCTTCTTTTTGAATGGTTGACCCCTCGTGTTGTTTCTCTTTTTCCTGGTATTCACGTTCCTTTCGTATTATTTCTGTTGATTCAAATAGTGCTTCTTGCCA
This sequence comes from Cryptomeria japonica, assembly GCF_030272615.1. NCBI lineage: Eukaryota > Viridiplantae > Streptophyta > Pinopsida > Cupressales > Cupressaceae > Cryptomeria > Cryptomeria japonica. The sequence goes on along the minus strand of NC_081406.1, from coordinate 640,788,915 downwards.
TGAGTCCTTGTATTTCTTCTCTGCCTTCCACTGAGGTTTTTGATATTTATTTGGTGTCTTCTTTGGGGGTAGAGTGTGTTCATAGCCCAATCCTATTTTGTCTTTATAAAATTGTGAAGGAGGATCCAACGGTTCTTTGACACCTTCCTAACGCTTGTCGATAGGTCCTTTGCAATGGTAACCCATTTGTTGCATAATTAAGTAGCCTTTTCCATATAATTGTGTTGGTATAGCTACTTCCACAGGAGTTGCTCTGACTTCTTCTTCATCCTTGTATAGCCAACTAAGGATGTCCTTTTCTTCTGATTCATGAGCTAGTGTGCCTAGTTGAATAAATTTTCCATCAAACTTGGTAATGGGTTGTGTTGCTTGATGTATTGATGTTGAAGGTAGCCCATGAGATTTAGGTGATACTAGCAAGTTGATTAAACACAAGGGTTCGAAAGAGTACTCTCCCATGCCTTGTTCTTTGATTTTCAGCTTCTGTTTGAAATCCATAGATAAATAGGCTTTTCTTGCTAAAGATTTGGTGTTGAGGAAGTTTGCTTTTCTCTGTTATGTGGAACCAAACTATCTTGGGCTGCCCCCATATCATTACAATGTTGAAAAGGGTTATGATCTGCTAATATAGAAATCTCCTGTCCATTATACGAGAACTTAACACACTGGTGGTAAGTTGAGGGTACTGCTTGCATTTCATGTATCCAAGGTTGACCCAATAAAATATTGTATGTGAGGTCTATGTCTAAGACTTGGCACATAGTGTCCTTTTGTATCGGTCCTACTTGAATTAGCAACACCACTATTCCCTTGGATGATCTTTCTTCATCATCATATCATTTGATAGTGATCTTTTTGCATGGATCAATAGACTACTCAGAGAAGCCTAATGCACAGATAAGTTTGAAGGTACAGATATTGAGTCCAACTCCTCCATCTATTAATACTCTTTTAACTCAATGTTTGTAGACCAAGACTTCAATGTGGAGTGGAGTATTGTGTGGATGGCTCAATGAAATATTATCATGCTCAGAAAAGGTGAGATTATGAGGCCCTATCATATGAGCTAAAATGGCTTGGAATTTGTCAATATCCAGATCTTGAGGTACATTTGTTTCCAATAGTTCCTGTTCCAAGATGTCCTTGTGTTTTGGTGAAAGTTTCAGCAACTCAAGTATAGATATTTGAGCAGGAGTTTTGCGCAGTTGACTGACCAGATCATATTGAATTTTGGGGATAGTGTTTGTTGCTGACGTATGCCCCTTCAAGACATATTTTTGAGCTCTGGTGGTTACATTGATCGATTCATGTTTGTGTTTGTCCTTTATTGTAATAACATTTATTTGATTGTCATCTGTTGATATACGATTGATGGTGTTATTGTATATGTGATTGATACGAGCTCCGCGTGTATCATTTGATGTTGAAGCTCCATCCTTGTTGTAGTTTAGAAGAGGATTTTTAAAGGCCCCATGGTCACCATTGGTTTTGAGACCATCAAATTTTAGATCACCTCTATCAATCATGTCTTGAACAATGTTTTTCAGCCTCATGCAATCATTTGTTGGATGTCCTTTGTTTTGGTGAAAATCACAAAAGTGTGAGTCATTCCACCAAGGTGGTTTGACTTGTGGTTCAAAGTTGTTGATTGCTGGTAAGGAGATAATTTTTTTTGCCAAGAGTTCTCTGAATGCGAACTCCAATGATTTCCCTAATGGTGTGTAAATGCGTTTAGGAAAGTTATTGGCATTACCTCATGAGTTTGTATTAGGTCCTCGATTGGTGTTTTTGTTTTGGGTATTGTTGTTGTTGGTCTTGGGATGTTCTGGATTGGTATTTGGTGCATAAGTGTTAGTGCCTGTGTAGGGGAAAAAGCGAGACTAGGTTAACATGCCCTAATCCTACCTTTTGACACACATTACGGAATACGAAAGAGCCTAGAGATATCGCACAATTGGCTACTTCTTTTTGTGAAAGAGAGAGCCACGGGATATCTATTAGGATTTCTATTCCTTTGTTGAAATTGAAAGATAAAATGATGCAAGTTCAATCCCTAACCTCAAAATGCAAGTAGGAACTAATGACAAGATTGCAGAATTGAACTTAAATGATGGAAAGCTGTAAACACAAGGATAAGACAAGAATGAAAATGCGTACCCGGAGTTAAAATCTGACTGAAAATGTTCGGGACGGGGGCGCGGGCGCCACTGTCCTGATTCTGCCCCTGAAACTGCTCTGAAAACTGCTGTTTTTGCACTTTGGAAAAAGCTGTCAAAAATACTGAAAATGCTGTCGGACCAGGGCGCCCAGGGACCAGGGCGCTCAGGGACCAGGGCGCCCAGAAAGGACCAGGGTGCCCAGAAGGGACCAGGGCGCCCGGCGCCCCTGTCCTGGCAGGACCAGGGCGCCCCACGCCCCTGTCCTGGTCTTTTGCACTGAAATTGGGTGGAAAGGTCGGTCTCAGTCTGCTTCTTCCGGATTTGCAACCTGCGGCGTCGTCCGAGTCCCGAAACCCAACCCTCAAGGGAGGAGTACAAGCCAATCTTCAGTCGGTAATCTCCTATTGTTCTTCAATGTCTTCCAAGCCCTAATTGGATGAATGAATGAATTTGATAGATGCTTGATAAAATGATGTTGAATGTTGTTGAAGTCTTCAAAGATCTGCTCTTTCGCTGCATAGAAGGTCCTTGAAAGCCAAAAATCCGATCCTTTCCAATGAGGAAAGAGAGCTTTTATGTATGAAACCCTAGGTCGTAAATTCGTATTTTGGCCGACCTAGAGATTGAATATCCCGCCAATTTCTTGGGGTTAAGCTTTATTTTATGATTGGATCGTGCTCCTAAAATTTCGGGAAAAATGTCCGGGACCATGTTGCACGGGCGCCATGGTCCCGACAACTTTTCACCAAATTTTCAGGGCCGTCAGATATGATGATTTTAGAGAGAATCCCGAAGTTACAGGTGATTTCGAGATGTTTTGACCCCCGAAATCAAGCCCCCAAGTTCAAAATAGGACCTAATTAGGGTTTTTGATTAAAAGGGGCACACTTTAATGAAAGGGCCCAACTTTATGATATGGGAGATGATAAAATAGGACCTTAGACCTAATTAATTTAATTAATTAAGTGCTAAAGGGGAAATGCAATGCAAAATGCAAAATGCGCCAAGGCGGGTGCTAAACTAGGTGTGAAATTGTACCACCCTAGCAAGTGCGTACAATTTACGACGCTACATTTAGCCCCCACTTTAGCGGTCATATGAACACTACGTGCATATGCAAGCTAAAGTACAGAAAAGTAAACATTATTTGAAAAAGGATATATCCATAAGTTTGTCGAACGAAGCCCCTAGCGGTATCTGCAGTACACAGTTAGGAACCGCACCCTACAAAACCACATGTTAGATCACAAAATCACCTAATGCTTACTAAGGAAGGTGATGAAAATTCGAGGGTAGCTATATGCCCCCCCCTGTTTCGGCTTGCTAATTTTAGTGAGTTGAAACAGGGTATCATGTTTACCACTTCGAATTGTTAAAGAATATTGATGACAAATGCTCACAAGAAGATTTGATATGAGATCAAAAACTAATGGAGAATCATTTGGTAAGAAAGAGGACTAAATCTCAATTCCAACACAACAAAGAGTGTGAGGATTTGAGAGTTCTCTAACACAAGATGAGGGATGTACATGGAAACAAAATGCAAAGAGAAGAAAAAGAAAGGAAAAAAAAGGTGATCCATGAGTTAGACAAATATAACATCTTCTAGAATAAGACAAAGAGAATAAGAATGCAATACTTCCTTCTTTTGTGAGGTGAAAGTGATTCTTAATGAAGGATGACGCTCTTTTTAACCCAATTAGGAGAGTGAATTCATTATAGATGTATTTTACCAAGTGCAAAAGAGGTTGTAGTCAAGGACTTACACCTCTTGTAAGAGAGAATCCTTGAACAAACAACAACAAATGCGTACAAGGCATAACATCAAGTAATAAAGTTCACACCATCCACAAAATAGGAAAAAAAGTGGATCCTTAGATAAAAATAAGGAAAGATCATTGCCTCAATGAGAAGGACTTACACAATCTTCTAGGGAGAGATTTGGACATAAGCAAAAGAAGAGATGTATGAAATCACTCTTGTCCCCATAGGAACAAGAAAATTAGGCTATTATGTTGCTTCAAAAAAAAAATATGATTGCACTTGAAATTGTACCATCATGAATGACAATGAGCCCCCAGTAAATGAGCTACCAATGTCACATAATGATGAGCAACATAATAGCCATTAATGTTATTTAAAGACATGATAGATTGAATGAGGTATTTGAATATGACATGCTAAATGCTCAACTATAATTGAGATCAAAAACATGTATAAAATTGAAGAAGAAAAGTCACAAGAACTCTTAGAAGAGGGATGAGTGTAATTTATTAGAGCCTTATCCCTGGAGGAAAGGACTTTATGATGAATAGGAGATAAAGATTCATAAGTGGATTTAGAAATTTGAGGGGATTCATAAAGAGATTTGTTCATTGCCAAGATTTCCTTATGAGGGGAATGAGAGTTGATAGAAGTAGAAGATGATTTAGTTGAAGTGAGATCATCATCACTACTAAATATAGCATTCACATTGAGAGATGGTCTTTTAGATGCTTTAGTGCGTTTGCAGGGATTATAGCCAAGTCCAAAGGCATAATTGTGAAAATTAGTCTCTAGAGGAACTTTTATCCCTTGTTCATGAGCGCCACAACCATTTCCATGATACCCATGCTTAGCAAAAATGCAAAAACCACGACCATAACGATCAGCCATTTCAGGAAGAGAAGGTGGTTTTTCATAAGACAAAGAATCAAACTCTTCATAATTAGAGGTGTGAGGAGAAGAAGTTTGAGAGGCGGCCACAAAATTATTGCTCATAGATTCAGGTAAGACTGATTGATCTCTAGTTTCTTCCTTCTTTTTACCTTTAAGATCTCTAGGAGGAACCCTATATTCACCTACAAAGGTGGGATTAAAATCAAGAGATCCCCAATCGTCTTCTGCGAGAACCTTCTCAGGATCAAAAGCCTTTTCATGTGTAGACTCAAGTCCAGAAGGATCTTCTTCAGGAGATTTAGGCTCATCCAAAGAATTTTGATTATTAGAGGGTGATGATTTATCCATAGGTATCTTGTTCAAAGAGTCATTACTAGAAGAGGAAGGCTTAGAAGAACTCCCTTTGGAAGTAGATGTTTGCAAACAAGCCTGAAGATTAGTATCGCCTATCAAGGTATATGTCTTATTGTTATAAATGAATTTAACTTGTCTATGCAATGTAGAGGGGACAGCTTGCATACTGTGAATCCAAGGTCTCCCTAATAACAAGTTGTATGATAGATTTCCCGACATAACATGGATAGGAGTAGGCAAAGTAACAGGTCCCACTGTGACGGGTAAGGTGATAATACCTAATGAAGACTTAGCCACATTATCAAAGCCTCGAATGGGATGAGAGTCAGGCTCAATAAGGGATGTATCCACATTCATCTTATGCAATAGATTAATGCTACACACATTAAGGCCAGAGCCATTATCTACCAGTGTTCCTCTTATAGCAGTGTCATTTATGATAACCACAATCATCAAGGGATCATATTGTTGTTGAATTTCACCAGTAGGCAACTCATCTTGGGTAAACACAATTTGAGCTTTAGGATTCATCACAGAGTTAACCAAAGACACTATATTACTAGATATATTAGGTGGAGGAACATTCAAATCTTTCAAGGCATCTTGTAACATTCCATGATGAACAGAAGAAGTTTGTATCAAATCCCAAAGAGATATCTTAGCAGGGGTAGCTTTAAGTTGTTCTATGAGATCATAGTCCTTACTAACCATTTGTGAAATACGAGGCGCTTGAGGAAGAATAGGTTGGGAAGGAGGAAGCAAAGTGGGGATAACTGGAGGAGGACTAGGTTGCCTATTGTTTCTTGTGTTATAGGTATGGGCAACCGCATGATAACTCTCTCTAGTCATTTGCTTAGCATACTCATAAGGGCTCTTAGTAGAATAACCTCCTTGCACAGTAATAATAGGTTTCTTAGGAGTGCAAAAAGAATCATTAGCATAACCGCCTTGAACCACTAAGATAGGCTTATTTAAAGGTTGAGAATTTTGAGAAGGACAAGCACCTTGGACAGTGAAGAGAGGTTTGTTAGGTGTCTCATTCACATGTATCAAATTGATTGAGGATGGTTTAGAGGAATGAACAAAAGTGTTGGAATAATTATTGATAGTCTTCTCTTGCACTAAAATCTCATCACGGATTAAATCAATTTTAGGAGAGAGGCAAGGGGTAGGCATTGATGTTCTAGTAGGAAGAGGAAAGGTCATATCATCCTCTATCATCACGGGATCTACATGGGGAATAAACTCTCTAGGAGAAGGATCAACACTACTCTCTAAAGTCTCACTTTTGAGAGGGAGATCTTTGAAAGAAATGTTAACCATCTTGCTTTGAACTAGGGTTTCCTTATGAGTAGAACCAAGTTGAGGAAAGGGAGAATAATTGAGATTCAAGGAAGGTGAGAAATTATCAAGGGAGAGAGAATAATCTACACCTTCTTCTAATGGTTCATCCCAAATAGTGAAGTGGTTGAAAGGAATGTTTGAAGTATTGTCAATTTCGGGAGAGGAGATAACATTGCTTATTAATTCCTCATCCTTAGAAGGGAGAGCATCAATAGATGTGTTAAACTCATCCTCTTTCCTCAAAATATGTTTAATATGATCTTTAGGGGAGAGAGAATTAAGGAAATTGCTTATTATTTCATCTTCTTTCTCTAAGGGATGCTTATGGGTAAGACAAACTTTAGGAGAAGGGTAAGCATTTATCATTAATTCATCATCTCTAGTGGGAATTTTGTTGGAAAAGGAAAGGCCATCACTAGGAAATGTAGGGATAATGTCATCTTCTTGCACACAAGGATCCTCATGAAGGGAGCATTTTTTAGGAGACACAAAGGCATCAAGGGCATCATCCCACAAAGCATGATCATATCTATTAAAAGGTTTATCTTTTGATTCAAAAGGAGATATTTCCTCATAGAGGGGATTATTGAACACAACCATGTTACTAGATTCAGTGGAAGAGTTGATAGGAATGTACCCTTGAGAGGAACCATTTGACTTATCTTTCTCATCACATCTAAATGGCATAGTAACAAGGTTTATGAGTTTTTGGTAAAATGAAGGTTTGGTATATTTAGGTTTCAAAAATTCATCTAAAGCTTCATCTAACTCATAATCATCACAAATATGATCATCTTGCAAATAAAAATCTAACATTTTGAAATTGCATAAAATTTAAACACACCATGCAAAGAAACACACTTTTTTTTTTCTTCTTTTTAATGAAAATGAAATGAAAACACACTAAATCTAGATCTAGATCTAACAAATGCAATGCAAGAGGAAGCAATGATAGATTCACGTCGGGTTCACCAAAATGTGTAGGGGAAAAAGCGAGACTAGGTTAACATGCCCTAATCCTACCTTTTGACACACATTACGGAATACGAAAGAGCCTAGAGATATCGCACAATTGGCTACTTCTTTTTGTGAAAGAGAGAGCCACGGGATATCTATTAGGATTTCTATTCCTTTGTTGAAATTGAAAGATAAAATGATGCAAGTTCAATCCCTAACCTCAAAATGCAAGTAGGAACTAATGACAAGATTGCAGAATTGAACTTAAATGATGGAAAGCTGTAAACACAAGGATAAGACAAGAATGAAAATGCGTACCCGGAGTTAAAATCTGACTAAAAATGTTCGGGACGGGGGCGCGGGCGCCACTGTCCTAATTCTGCCCCTAAAACTGCTCCGAAAACTGCTGTTTTTGCACTTTGGAAAAAGCTATCAAAAATGCTGAAAATGCTGTCGAACCAGGGTGCCCAGGGACCAGGGCGCTCAGGGACCAGGGCGCCCAGAAAGGACCAGGGCGTCCAGAAGGGACCAGGGCGCCCGGCGCCCCTGTCCTGGCAGGACCAGGGCGCCCCACGCCCCTGTCCTGGTCTTTTGCACTGAAATTGGGTGGAAAGGTCGGTCTCAGTCTGCTTCTTCCGGATCTGCAACCTGCGGCGTCGTCCGAGTCCCGAAACCCAACCCTCAAGGGAGGAGTACAAGCCAATCTTCAGTCGGTAATCTCCTATTGTTCTTCAATGTCTTCCAAGCCCTAATTGGATGAATGAATGAATTTGATAGATGCTTGATAGAATGATGTTGAATGTTGTTGAAGTCTTCAAAGATCTGCTCTTTCGCTGCATAGAAGGTCCTTGAAAGCCAAAAATCCGATCCTTTCCAATGAGGAAAGAGAGCTTTTATGTATGAAACCCTAGGTCGTAAATTCGTATTTTGGCCGACCTAGAGATTGAATATCCCGCCAATTTCTTGGGGTTAAGCTTTATTTTATGATTGGATCGTGCTCCTAAAATTTCGGGAAAAATGTCCGGGACCATGTTGCACGGGCGCCATGGTCCCGACAACTTTTCACCAAATTTTCAGGGCCGTCAGATATGATGATTTTAGAGAGAATCCCGAAGTTACAGGTGATTTCGAGATGTTTTGACCCCCGAAATCAAGCCCCCAAGTTCAAAATAGGACCTAATTAGGGTTTTTGATTAAAAGGGGCACACTTTAATGAAAGGGCCCAACTTTATGATATGGGAGATGATAAAATAGGACCTTAGACCTAATTAATTTAATTAATTAAGTGCTAAAGGGGAAATGCAATGCAAAATGCAAAATGCGCCAAGGCGGGTGCTAAACTAGGTGTGAAATTGTACCACCCTAGCAAGTGCGTACAATTTACGACGCTACAGTGCCTTAGTTAGCACCCTTTTGATTATTGATAGCCTGAGGATTTCCTGATAAGGCCAACACTAGTTGTTTGGACTTCACATCATTAGCTTCATTTCCTCCTTCATTTCCAGTATTTTTGTTTTTGGTCCAGAACCTGGATTTGTCTAAGCTGTTGTTGTTGTTTTGGTTATTGTAATGAGAGTTGGATGAATTTGTTCCTTCTTTGAAGAAATTCAATGTTCCTTTTTTTACACATGCCTCCTCTACTTGGATGCCATTTTCAATCAATTTGGTAAAATATTGTATCCATTGGAGCTTGAGTATGTAACTCATCTCGCTATTCAAAATTGTCAATGAAAATTTCAATCTTTTCCTTTTTGGGCACATCTTGAGGATATCTCAAAACCATTTGTCGCCAACATTGAATAAATACCATGAATGTTTCATTTTTTTTCTGTTTGGTATTGCAGACATCTAGCATGGTGATGGCATGTTGAATGTTGTAGGAATATTGAGTGATAAATTTGTTGACTAATTCATCAAAGGATCTGACAGGAGGTGTGATTTTGGATAACCAATCCATTGTTTTCTCTCCCAAGCTTCTTGGGAATAGCCTCATCAAATAGGTATCATCATGGGAAAATTCTAAGCTCATGGTAAAAAATTCCTGAACATGATCATGAGGATCACTTTTCCCATCATATTTGTCAAATTTGGGAATTTCTGAATTTGGGGGAAAAGGTATCATGTTTAACCTTCTGTCAAAAGGGTAAGGACAAATTCCGTTTAATGAGTACACTACTATTGTCCCCTGTTGCATGTCCTACATTTGTCTTTGTAGCATTTGTATTTGTTGTATGAGAGCAACCAAGGGTGCATTTGCTTGCCGAGGAAAGAGTTCATCCCTCTCGTTATTTCTAGTTCGAGTATGTGTGGGTTCTGATAGTTTTGTTCAGGTATGTTTTGTTCAGGTATGTTTTGCTCATGTATGTTTTTTCTGGATCGCATCCTTCCTCATCTCTTTGTCATTCTTGATAAGCATAATGTTGAGACCTTGTCCTAAATATGTCAGTATCAAAGTCTTCAAGGAGCCTAACTCCTTTGCTTGTTAGCATGAGTAAGTATTTTTCTTTGTTTGCCTCCATGATTTTTTCCACAAGTTTTTGAAATGAAGTGCTTTCTTGACATTCTTGGAGGAGTTCCTCAGAAATTTCTGTCTTCTAGATTTGGATATTCGAAAGGATTTGATAATCTTCAACCCATGTTGGACTTTGGTTGTGGTTCACTTTGCTTGTTTCATTGAGAACGAGTGACAACGGGCATCTAGTAGAAACTTTCTCTGACAAATGGGATGAATTCCTCTTCGAAGTTTTTCTCGGGGTTGGTGGTTCAAATCGAGGTATGTTGTAAGTGATGCAAATTTCTGGGAAGAAAGCTAGATTGATCTTTCCTTCGTGATTCAAGTGTTGGCTGAATGCCACTTTTTGGCAGAATGCTCTACTCCTCAATGGTTCCTTATTAAATTCATTTGATTTGTTTTGAAGATACAAGCACATATGACGGAGGAATGCACGATGAGATTTGAAGAGTTGGCGATTAATGTATAGAAACCTATTCCTTTTAGCAAGTTTCTGAGAACTAGGTTGTTGTTTCCTTAACTTAGTGTTGTGATGAATACTCTTTCTTCTCAGAATATGAGGATTAGTCATGCACAGTTGATCAATGGTTTCCTTTGATTTGTTTTGGATTAAGATGCCCTATTTGGAAACTTAAGTCTACTTTTATCAAATGAAGGTTTAGATGCCCCCTCATGACAAAGTGTGTCAAATGTTATGGAATAAGAGATTTCTCGATATGGAAAATTGATTTGACAACTTTAGTTTGAAATAAGTATGTTTTGAGGATACAATTTGTTTGATTGGAGGGCCTTTTGATGTGTGTGATGATGTTACCTGATTTTGATAGGAAAATGTGTTAATCCTTAGCTAGTTTTGGACTTGACAACTTTGTTCTAAGAATATCTTGTTTTGTTGGTTTTTGCAATAGTTTAGTTTCTGCCTGAGGAGTTGAGAGAGGATTGAAAATGGCTTCCCAAACTATTTTTTTTTTATTTTTCAAAAAAGTTTATGTTTGCTCTCCGTTTTCTCAGTTTTGACTATGCGCTAAGCCAGAGACCCAATGCGCTAACCAATATTGTCAATGCGCTAGAGAATGATCTCAACACGCTAAGCTGCCCCTTTGACGCACTAACTTGAATTGTTTGGTTTTGACTTGGTCTGGAAAGTTATGTGCTAATATGTCCTACTGACCAGCTAACTTTTGAGCTCAACACGCTAATGTTTGCTTCCAACACACTAAGCTGTTGCTCCAAAGCGCTGAGTTGTTTTCTGGAAGCGCTAAGTTTTAGCTATTGAATGCTTAGATTGCTCATGCACTATTTTTTAGAATTGTTGCATTATGTTGAAGCTTGGACGTGCTAAAAGATGCTTTCTAAGTGCTAAAATGTTTCTTCTACATGCTAAACTACCCTGTTTGTTTTGACTTTGTTGGTTTTTCTGTGATTTTTAACTTTTTCTCAATTTTTAAGGATGATTTTCTGAAGTATGAAATGCAAACACAACATGAAAAAGATAACCATTTTGCCTATTCTAAACAAAGAGTGTATATTCTACGAGGATGTGTTCAAATCCCTAGTGTTTTGACAGGTTTGGATACAGATAATGTAATTCAATTAGATTCTTTATTCAAGGGTCATCAACAATACCATAGCCCACTAGCCTCGATACTCTGTCAGCTCAAACAACCTTGTCACCCCCTAGGGGGCGCCCATTTTTTTGCCTTTTGCCAGAAATTAACTCAAAGTGAATTGCTTCACAGTTGAGTAGTTATCTTGGGAGATATATGGTGAGTAATCTTGGGGGTGGATTCTTCCCCACCCTTGCACTATGATATTGTAAATGTCTGGATACTGACTCAGCCCAAAGTTTCTAAGGCTAAGGTTCGTAATCAGGGTTCTTGTTCGACCATCAGTGATAAACTCTCTCAAGAGGCTTCCCAACCTTTAGAACAAAGGTCTTACGTATCGTAAAGATACTGGGTGAAGGCTAATCGCAGCACGAAACCGTTGAAAGGGACTTTCGTCACCCTCCACTTTTGATTATAGTGGGTTCAAAAACTTAGCGTCAAAGTCGTTCCCCACTTAGGTCGTTCCCCTCACATCGGCCAAAGAATGGCTTTAAGAGTTTTTAGCTCCTCGGGAGGGCAGACCTGCTAAAGGATTTAAAATGCTTTAAAACATGGAAAGCGTAAGAGTGGTTTGGTTTTATGATCACCTAGTTAAGGGGAGAGCATATACCTTCCACTTTCAAAGCAAGGCACACAAGTGTTCTTTTTATTCTTTCATTGCAATGATTTGCTAAAGTCTATTTGGAGATGTTGCTCCAAAAAAAAGCATGGTGTTTATTTTATGTCTCAAATCAATTATTTTCTAAGCTAGTAAAAAAAACTTGGTCAACAAAGCAAAGAGTTCGATTTGGTCAACAAAAGAAAATGGATAAAGGGGAAAAACTTCCCTCTTTTGGTCTACTTCAAAATTTTTGACAAGTGAGGTTCTTTTACTTTGCAAAATTTTAAAATTGATCCTTTTAAACACCGAAGGATGGTGAGGTTCTTTTTAAAACATTTTTGCAAAAATAAACTTGTTGGTTATTTATAGATATCCAAAGTGAAATGTGTTTTTTTCCTAGGAAAGCAAGAAATGTTTTTGTTGTTGTTCTTTTTAGACACCCAAAGTAAACTGTGAGTTCAATTTTATCTAACAAGAAAATGAAGGAAATTTTGACTTAACTAACCTAGTAAAGTTAGAAAAGTTAAACTACTTCAATCCTAACTTAGGTAAAATAAACTCTCCAACCTGCAAATAAACTGTTAGTCACCTACAGTAAAACCAGTTAGTAGAAAAAAATGTTTTGTGGACTTCTACAAGTCTATTTAGGCTTCTGTTACAAATTTGTTTTATGCTTTATGCCTGTGATGCACTACAGAATAGACTGGATGCGCTACAGGAAACCCATGATGCGCTAGCGAAAAACCTTTACGTGCTAAACTATTTGCTGGATGCGCTGGGTTGTTTAATTCAGGCGCTGAAACCTACGGGAATCAGTAAGATGGTTATGCGCTAACGTTAAGCCTAAACATGCTAAAAGGTGGTTTCCACGTGCTAAACAGTCGACCAGATGCACTGAAATATCAACCAGATGCGCTAGGAGATGTTCTCTATGCATCGATTCTTGTTTCCCATGTACCTGCAAAGTTAGTCCTATTCAAAAATAGATTTGATAAATGGGGTTATGCCCCACGGTGGGTTCTAGAAATGTATGTAGGAAAAGTGGTCCAATGAAACGAAAATTACAGAAATTCAAAGACTTGCCCACACACCAATGGGACTCTTGGTGCAAGTTATAGAGCTATGTGGAATAGCTCAACTTCCCAAGGGGTGTTCCATTGTTCTCTATTTCACAAGACCCCTCAAGCCAATGCCTTTGATCTCATATCACTGAGCAAAGTGACTTAGGGATGACAATCATGAGAATGAGGGATGCTTTTGATCAATCTTAGTATGAATGCATCCTATCTATGCATGATTTTAGATATGAACTAAACTAGTGATGATAAGATGAAAAGATTAGTAAAATACTATCCTAACATGATATACTAGTTTATATGATTAACTAAGATAATGGAAATGCTTCTAAAAATGATTATTAAATTATATTTCTTTTTCAAAGAGAGACTAAATGCTTGCTAAATATGAGTATAAGTGTGATGATAAAGCCTTGTATTATTTTGAAGAAGGAATGGGCTCTATTTATAGGGAAATAGGGCAATGGATGGTCAAGATTGGATGAGCTTGTCAAGGGTCAAGATTGAAAGTTATCAATCCATGTTTACAATTCTCACCAATGAAATGGTGACAATTGTCAACATAAGACTGCTTGAGAGGAGATGTAAGAAGCATTAAATGCTTGAGAAGACCTCATGGTTACCTTAGGAGGTAAGGGTTAAGGTTAGGTTAAGATTACCCATTGGATAAAGCTTTTACCCAAAGGACAAACTCTTGTGCAAGGGTTAAAGGAATAACCATGGTCAAAGCAATGAATGCTTGATGAGACCCTATGGTTAGATGAGGGTTGAGTTAGGCAAAAAGTCTCTAACCATGCCACAAGGGTTAGTTAACCATTAATGGTTTAGAAGATTTTGGGGACAAATTTGTAAGAGTCCTTCCAAATTTGGGGGTATTCAACAAGTTAGCTTGTTGAAGGCATAAAGGCTTTAATGCCTTTGGAAGACTTTCCTCCAAATTTGAGAAGTGACATCCTCAAATTTAGGGAAAGGGGGTAATTGAAAGGTTTAGGCTAATTGATTAGGATTAGATAGGTTCTAGAAGAATTTAGGAAGGGGGTTTAGGAGGCAAGTGGTAGATGTAGGAAAATGCAAGTGGGTGAGGGATAATAGAATTAATTAAAATAAATTGCTTTATTTCAATTGTGTTTGCAAGTGGAGGATTTAAATAAATTAGATTTATTTATTTAGAGTGAACAATTTAATTAAATTTAAATTTAATTAAAAGTAGAGAGAAGAGATTTAATTAAATAAAATGATTTATTTAATTAAATGATGTGAAAGGCTTCAGTGAATTTAAATAAATAAATTGAATAATTTATTTAATCAAATAGAGGAATGTGGATGATTTAATTAATTTAGATTTAACTAAATAGAGGAATGAGAATAAAATGAACATTAAATATTCATTTAGGAATATGGTCATTTTTATACGTCTACACTAAGTTTTGTGGAACTTATTTGCACAAAAAGATTAGAACTATGAAGTCACTTGAGACCTCTAGATGAGACTTACTATAAATCATCATGAAATTTTTCAATACATGAACTCTACGTCTACACAAAATCAAGAAAAAATTAGCAACTTACAATGTGCTAGCTTTAATTCTTCACTATCCATAGGTATAAATCCTAAAGGAATTGAATAAATGTTCTTGACACCATCACTAATAATTTTATTCTACATTTACCACCACTTCTTCCTTAAAATTCAACACCTCTATATTGTTGAAATGTGTAGGAAATAGAAAGCATATAATCTATACACTCTAAGACACATTGGAGGGAGCTACTACTAATCACTATGAAATTCTCCCTTATGTAAGCCTTATAATGTAGGGGACATTATTAGCCAAACACCTAAGACTAACTTAAAAAACCCTCAAGGCAACTATATACTTGTAAATTTAAAGTAATTTTTTATCCATGAGTTGATCTCTTATTAAAGGATTGCTTTCCTTCTAATGCTTGATTATCATGGTGGTCATTAAACTATAGGCCACCCACATATAAAAACATAAAAGTTGCCACATTATGTGAATTTAACAATGTTCTCATGCACACTACATTAATGTAGGGAAATGCTTTATACAAGAAAATATTACAATTTTATCTTAGTATGTCAAGATTAATATTAAATGTTTGCAATATCTTGACTCAAAAAAATAATATCATACTCCTAAAGATAAATAGAGATATACCAACAAAAGACACAACTAACAAACATGTTGGTATTTTGGATATGTTGATATGGTTTTGTCATTGATGTCAACACCTGTCATCACTTGTCAACACTTATTGTTAGGAATAAGGTGTCTCAACCTTGGATAATTCCTATTCTTATTATTTGTTTTGTAAAATGTATTTCTTGCAAATAATGTAATTAAGTGTGAGTGTACATGTCTAGTTGGCATGTTGATGTGTCACTCCACTTAATGTGTCAGCATCTTGAATTGTGTGTAAGGAGATCATGGCTGAAACGGTTATGATGGATTCCTATGACACGGAAGAGCTATTTCTAGGAGATTTCAATGATGGGTGAAGACATGCAAGACATGTGGCAACTGATAAAGTTGAGTACTGTACACTCTTCCTCAATTGTGGGGTTTGGGGCATCGCCTCGAAAAAAAATTTAGGGTTCCTATTTTCTCAGAGAATGGTAAAACCCTAAAACGGCTATCTTTGGAAGTTGCCCTAAAAAGGAAAGCACATAAGCATTTTTTAGGGTTACAGACTGTGATACGAAGAGAGTGTATTATTGGTATGATATCGTGCTACTGGATTTTGTCTTTAAGTGTCGATTGTCTCCTGAAAGAACTTGCATTGCAAGTGTGTTGTAACCGTTGTGTTGAAGATAATACATTGTGCAGGTTTTGGAGTGCTGGGGTTTTTTAGCGAAACGTTTTCCCCAGGGTAAATCATTGTGTCATTCTCTATTTTCTGTATGCATGGTATATGGCTGTAATATCTTTGTTAAATTAGTTAACGAATCTGAAATTGTAAGGATTTAAAAGAATTTGCACAATACTTTCCTCTAGAGATTAGTGTAGGAAGTTGTTTCCGCACTTGAGTTTCCTTACAAGTGGTATCAGAGCTTGATCAACTTTTGATCCTAGTTGTTGGGTAGGGTTTTTTGAGCTAATCTCAAGTTGAGTGGGAGTTTTTTTGTGCAGAGCATTCTGAATCTTATTTGCAGATTGAGATGGCAAGTTCCTCATACAATAGAGTGGAGGTGGAGAAATTTAATGGCACTAATTTCGAGTTGTGGAAACTCAAGATGGAAGACATGCTTGAAGACCGCAATCTATGGGAGGCTGCTTCACTTGATGTGAGACCTACAGTGATATCTCTAGTGGATTGGGAGATCAAGGATTGGAAGGCTAGGGGTCTCATCAGACTCTGTCTAGCAGATGCCATTCTTCTGAATGTTCTTGATGAGACTACTGCAAATTCTTTGTGGACACGTCTTGGGTCTGTGTATCAGGCCAAATCTCTGGTGAATAAGTTGTTCCTGAGAAAGAAGTTGTATTCTTTAAGAATGGAGGAAGGTGGATCCGTAACTAATCATCTCAATGCATTCAATTTATTGATTGCATAGTTGGCATCATCTGGTGCCAAGATCGAGGAGGAGGATCGATGTATGACCCTGCTTTGTTCCTTGTCAGATTCATGGGACCATCTTGTGATGGCTCTCGGAAGTACTATAGTCACATTCCATATGGATGATGTGGTGTCTTTGCTACTATCCGAGGAGATGAGAAGAAAGACTTTGGATTCATCTAAGGAAGCCCTTGCTGTTTGCGGGAGATCCAATGACAAAGGAAAGTAGAATGACAATAAGTCAAAGAAGGGCAGATCCAAATCCCGTGGGAGTTCTAAGACTCCTGGAAAGTCCAAGGCGAAATGTTGGAACTGTGATAAATCTGGGCACTTCCGGAGGGACTGCAAAGAATCGAAGAAGAAGAAGAAAGGCTCAGATTCAGCTTCCAAAAATCCTCAAGAAGATGGAGATACTTTTATTGCAGCTTTGGCAGCCCATGCATCTGATGATGTGTGGTTGGTAGACTTGGGTACTTCTTTTCACATGACCTCTCATCGAAACTAGTTCTCAAAATATGAAGAGTTTGATGGTGGAAAGGTGTACTTGGGTGATGATTCTCACCTAAAGATAGTTGGACGTGGAAGGGTCACTATCAGATTTCCTGATGGACGAGTAAAGGGAATCAACAGAGTTATGCACATTCCGAGTTTGGCATGAAACCTATTATCTATAAGTATGTTGAATGATGTAGGTGTGCAAGTTGTCTTTTCGAAAGATGGATGCAAGATGATGAGAGGTTCTATGGTGCTCACTAAAGGTACTAGGAGAGGTACTTTGTTTCAGCTTGATGCATGCATTGCTCAGTGCAATATTTCTTCTGTTTCAAAGAAGAGAGTGACTATCACTTCATCCCCACCATTTGAATGAGCAGTAAAGAAGACTGTGGCAATGGGTTCTGATGGCAGTGCAGTAAGTGTACCTAAGGGTGCAAACACTTTGGAAGGCAAGCTTCCTGCAAAAAAGACAATGTTGTGGCATATGAGATTTGGCCACATTGGTGAGAAGGGTCTTAGGACCTTGAAAACTAAAAATCTCGTCGAGGGGCTAAATGATTGTAATCTCAAATTCGATTTCTGTGAACACTGTGTTTATGGTAAGCAAAATCGTGTTCAGTTCTACTCCAGTTCTCACAAGTCTTCTAGACTTTTGGATCTTATTCATTCTGATGTATTTGGTCCTGTAAAAGTTCCTTCTATCTCCAGTTCTGTATATTTTGTATCTTTTATAGATGATTATAGTAGAAGGACTTGGATATATTTCCTGAAAAGTAAGACACAGGTTTTCAATCGGTTCAAGGAATTTAAGGCTCTCGTGGAGAATCAGACTGGTAAAAGAATCAAGTGTGTGAGAATTGATAATGGTGGTGAGTTTTGTTCCATAGAGTTTGAACAGTTCTGTAAAGAACAAGGAATTGAGAGACATAAGACAACTCCTTACACCTTGTAGAAAAATGGAGTTGCAGAGAGAATGAACAAGACACTGATGGAGAAGGCTAGGAGTATGCTTAGTGGAGCTGGTTTAGAATAAAGGTTTTGGGCGGTCGAAGCTGTGGCCACTGCCTGCTATCTGGTTAACAGATCTCCTACATAAGCTCTTGTTGGTAAGACACCCATGGAGGTGTGGTCTGGTAAGAAGCCTTCAATAAGACATCTTTGTGTTTTTGGTTGTGAAGCTTATGCACATATTCCAAAGGAGAAAAGATCTAAGTTGGAAAACAAAGCTGTCAAATGTATTTTTATTGGATACAGTGTTGGTGTGAAAGGATACAAGCTTTGGGATCCTGTGACTAGTAAGGTGTTGCATAGTAGAAATGTTATTTTCAGAGAGCTAACATCTTCTCCTATTGTGCTACAACCAGATGAAAAAGAAAAGGAAAAAGATGTTGTTCAGTTTCCTCCTACCCCTGAGAAGACTGAACAGAGAGACCATGTTGGGTCTAATGATGAGGAGAGCTCTAGCAGCTCTGATAGTTTGGAAGAAGAGGAAGAACAACCTCAACCTCAGCCCTTGAGGAGATCCACGAGAGAAAGAAAGCAACCAAAAAGGTTTGGTTATTCTATGTTAGATTCCAGTTGTGCTTTTGCTTTGATTAGTAACACTAATGAGCCTAGATCTGTGAAAGAGGCTTTGGGCATGGAAGATGGAGGTTCCTAGATTGAGGCTATGGATGATGAGATGGCTTCATTAGAGAAAAACAAAACTTGGGACCTTGTACCTTTGCTTAAAGGGAGAAAATATATTGACTGTAAATGGGTGTTCAAGAAGAAATTTTGTGCAGATGGCAGTGTTGAAAGGTACAAAGCTAGATTGGTTGCAAAGGGGTATTCACAGGTAGAGGGAATAGATTATGGTGAAATATTCTCTCCTGTTGCAAAGTTGACATCCATTAGATTTTTGTTATCTCTTGCTACATCATATGATTTAGAGATAGAACAGATGGATGTGAAGACAACTTTCTTTCATGGTGATTTGGAGGAAGAGATTTATATGTCACAGCCTGAGCACTACATTGTTAAAGGTAAAGAATCCTTAGTTTTCAGATTAAAGAAATCTCTATATGGTTTGAAGCAATCTCCTAGGATGTGGTACCTTAAGTTTGATGCCTTTGTGTTGTCAATTGGATTTGTAAGATCGAAATCAGATCATTGTGTTTATTTTAGAGTTGAAAATGATTGCCTTCTTATTGTTGCATTATATTTTGATGATATGTTGCTGTTTGGGAAGGGTAAGGGTATGATTTTTTATTTTAAATCTCAGTTGTCAGCATAGTTTGAGATGAAAGATCTTGGGGCAGCAAGGTACATCTTGGGTATGGAAATTAGTAGAGACAGGTCTAAGAAAAAATTTTGGTTGAGTCAGAGTAAGTATGTGAAGTCTGTGTTGGACAGGTTTAGCATGGCAGATTGTAGACCACTATGTGTTCCCGTTTCAGTGGGAACAAAGTTATCTGTAGATGATTGTCCAAAATCTCCTAGTGAGGTGGAGGACATGAGTAGAGTACCTTATGCTAGTGCAGTTGGTAGTCATATGTATGCTATGGTCTGTACTAGACCAGACATTGCCCAAGCAGTGGGAGTCCTGAGTCGGTTTATGGCTAACCCTGGACGGGTACATTGGGATGCAGTTAAGCGAGTATTCAGATATTTGAGGGGTACATCAGATTACTCCATATGTTACCATGGTAACTCTTCTGGATCTCCGCATTCATTTTGTATTCATGGGTTTGTGGATTCAGATTGGGTAGGTGATATTAACAGTAGGAGATCCACCAGTGCTTATGTGTTCACTATGTTTGGTGGTGCCATCAGTTGGATGAGTAAGCGACAACCTGTGGTTGCTTTATCCACTACAGAAGCTGAGTATATGGCTGCTACTCATGCTTGTAAGGAAGCCATTTGGCTTAGGAGATTGTGTTCTGACATTGGTGTTGATGTAGAATAGATTACTATTTGGTGTGATAGTCAGAGTGCTATTTGCCTTGCGAAGAATCCAACTTTCCATGCCAGAACGAAGCACATTGATGTGCAGTTTCACTTTGTGAGAGATATGGTGGACGATGGAAAGGTAAATTTGGAGAAGGTAGATACTGTGAGGAATGTTGCAGATGCATTAATGAAACCAGTGGGCACTGCGAAGTTCAGATGGTGTTCGGAGTCTATGGGCCTTTTGGCCTATAGCGGTTAGTTCCTGTTATGTTCCTATTGCTCTTACAAGGTGTTTGACAAGTGGGAGAATGTTAGGAATAAGGTGTCTCAACCTTGGATAATTCCTATTCTTAATATTTGTTTTGTAAAATGTATTTCTTGCAAATAATGTAATTAAGTGTGAGTGTACATGTCTAGTTGGCATGTTGATGTGTCACTCCACTTAATGTGTTGGCATCTTGAATTGTGTGTAAGGAGATCATGGTTGAAACGGTTATGATGGATTCCTATGACACGTAAGAGCTATTTCTAGGAGATTTCAATGATAGGTGAAGACATGCAAGACATGTGGCAACTAATAAAGTTGAGTACTGTACACTCTTCCTCAATCGTGGGGTTCAGGGCATCGCCCCGAAAAAAATTTTAGGGTTCCTATTTTCTCGGAGAATGGTAAAACCCTAATACGGCTATCTTTGGAAGTTGCCCTAAAAAGGAAAGTGCATAAGTGTTTTTTAGGGTTACAGATTGTGATACAAAGAGAGTGTATTGTTGGTATGATATCATGCTACTGGATTTTGTCTTTAAGTGTCGATTGTCTCCTGAAGGAACTTGCATTGCAAGTGTGTTGTAACCATTGTGTTGAAGATAATACATTGTGCAGGTTTTGGAGTGCTGGGGTTTTTTACTGAAAGGTTTTCCCCAAGGTAAATCATTGTGTCATTCTCTATTTTCTGTATGCATGGTATATGGCTACAATATCTTTGTTAAAGTAGTTAACGAATCTGAAATTGTAAGGATTTAAAAGAATTTGCACAATACTTTCCTCTAGAGATTAGTGTAGGAAGTTGTTTATGCACCTAAGTTTCCTTACACTTATCAGCACTTGGAGATCTTTGGTTATGTTCACCGGCAAGCTAGAGACTTATGCACAGTCACTGGTATTTGGTTCACTAGTAGATTATATTTTTCACCGGCACTTGGAATGACTTGGAGCCTACTTGGTTATGTCGAAGACATTATTTGATCACTTGGTTTTGGAGATTTGGTTATTGGTTTATTCGGGTTTGCATATTTGTTGTTACTGGCAAATAGGTCCAGGATATACTCTAGCAGGCATATCTATTCCAAATTTGCATGACACATTATGGAGATGATTTATTATTGTTGTAAATGCATTGAGCCGACATCATGCATTGCATTATGATTTTTTTGTAATTGATTTTATTGTAATATCTTTTAGTGAGCTGACTTATTCAATTGGTCTTAGGTTATGGTATAAATGTAAGATCTCATTTGCGAGATTGAGATGTGATTTGAAAAAAATTGTAATAAGGTATATGCAAAAATAAGCAGAGCTATACACACAGACATCATTTGAAGGTTAAAGGAAGGTTTTTGTGAAGGAAATCAAAACTTAACCAGTACTGAATCTAGCATATGAAGATTCTATTTTATGCAGTACAATATCATTGGATTTAACCATCCAATTGTAGTCAGTGTGACTCTTATTTTGTGATTGAGCAGTGAGCTCTAGGCAGCTGGCCTTTCTGCATTTGCAGAATCCATATTGTACACACATACTATCTACAGCAGTATCATTTGATTGTAGGTAAGGCTTCCCACTGTGGTTTTTCCCCTTACAGGGTTTCCACGTACAAATATTTGTGTTATGTGTTGTGGATGTTTTTGTCTTTCTGTTTCATGCATTAATCTTTACCGGTACTGCAATTAACTAATAAAATTGTCTACTAGCATAAAGTTTGGTTTACTGGCATTAAGCATTAAGTTTTGGTTAAGTTAATTTTGGTTGAAATTAATGGGAAAATGATTCACCCCCCCTCCCCCTCTCAATTATCTCCAAGACCTAACAATTGGTATCAGAGCCTAGTCCTCTTTTTGCATAAGTTTAATAGCCCGAGGAGATCCAATGTCTTCTAACTATTTTAGGAAGGACAGTCTGAAACTTGATGGAACTAACTATGGCATATGGAAGATCAGGATGGAGACACATTTGAAATGCATTGGAAAGGACATATGGGATGTTACAAAGAATGACTATACTGCTACTCAAGGTCAACCTAATCCAACTAACTTGGCTAAAGATGAGGAAAATGGTTGCAAAGCAAGAGAAGCAATTTCGAGCGCATTATCAGATCAACAAGTCATGCGATTGTGAGACAGATCTACTGCTAAAGCTATTTGGGACAAACTGAAAACATTGAATGAAGGAGATTCCACAGTCAAAATTGCAAAACTTGAATGCTTATGGGTTAGGTATGAAAATCTAAAAATGGAAGAAGATGAAAGAATTTCTGCTTTTATGGATAGAGTAAATGAAATTGTTTTAGGTATATAATGTTGTGGAGGAACCTTAAGTGAAGATGAGATTGTTTCTAAATTTTTAAGAGCTTTTCCACTGGCATATAAAATTAAAGTTACTACTATAAATGAATTAAAAACAATGCCTAATGCATCAGTATCTAGAGACACCTTGGTTAGAAAACTTTCAACTTTTGAACTTGAGGAATTTGGTCATGTTACTACTATTAAGACAGATCTAGCTTTCAAGGCATCATCATCAACTACGGCATCATCATCATAATCTGATAAATCTGATTGGAAAGCTTTCTATGCAAGAGAACTTGAAGAAAGCATGAGAGAAAATGAAGAACTTGAATAACTTGAAGCACTATTTGCAAGGAAAATGCCTAAAGGTCCAATTGGAAGTAAGTATGAAGGTAAAGCACCCTTTAAATGTTTTAACTGTAATAAGATTAGTCATATGGCTTCTAGATGTCCTGATAGACATGCAAGATTAAGAGAAGAAGCTAAAAGAACATATAAGCCTAACCCTGATTATCAGAAATACAAGTTTAAAAAGAATAGAGACAAATCTTGTTATTATGCTGATGAAGGAGATACTGATGATTCTGATGAGGATCCACTAGACAATGGATGGGCTTTTGTTGCTATAACAAAATATCAACCAGCACCTACTGCTCAACTGGTAGAGTAGGCCCTAGCAGCTAAAGTTGAAGATAAGGATGAATGGATTATTGATTCAGGATGTTCACATCACATGATTGGTGATAAGAGTAAATTCTTAACCTTTCAGGAATACAATGGAGGTCTAGTAAGAATTGGAGATGATAAAGCTTGTTTGATTAAAGGAAAAGGCACTATATCTTTTGATGGTAAGCACAATACTGATAATGTTTACTATGTTGAAGGTTTGAAGAATAATCTTTTAAGTGTTGGTCAATTAGTTGAGAAAGGATTATAGTTATAATTCAAGAATGGTAAATACAAAATCTGAAACAAAACTAGTTTGGAAATTGCAACTGGTAATCAGACTAGAGGTAATATCTTTCATTTGAACAACAATGAGAAAGCATGTTTGATTGCACATATTGACAAAAGTTGGTTATGGCATAAGAGACTTTGTCATGTAAATTTTTATTGCATTGTGAAAATCAATACTACCAAGGCAGTAAGAGATTTACCTAAGATTTTTAAACCCCACAATTCGGTATGTAAGGAATGTCAATTTGGAAAGCAAGTTAGAGCAACTTTCAAGAGTATTCCAGAGAAGTCTAACAATGTTCTTGATTTAATTCATACTGATTTATGTGGTCTAGCAAGAACTAGAAGTATACAAGGAGATAGGTATTTTATGCTAATCATTGATGACTATTCTAGAATGTGTTGGGTTACTTTTCTCAGGGAAAAATTTGAAGCATTTAGGAAATTCAAACTATTCAAGGTGATGGTAGAAAATGAAACTGGCAAGAAAATCAAATGTTTGAGATCAGATCAAGGAGGTGAATTCACATCTAAGGAATTTAATACATTATGTGAAGTGAAAGGGATCATAAGATAGTTATCAGTACCCTGGACACCCCAGCAAAATGGAGTTGTGGAAAAGAAAAACAAAACTATCTTGGATGCAGCCATAAGTATGATATCAGAAGCAAATCTACCTCATATATATTGGAGAGAAGTGGTCAATACAATAGTTTATACATTCAACAAAGTTCACATCAGAGGTGAAACCGGTAGGACCCCTCATGAACTATGGTTTGGTAATACTTCTACTCTTAAATATTTGAGAATATTTGGAAGTAAATGTTATATTAGAAGAGATGAGTATATTGGAAAATTTGATCCTAGAAGTGATGAAGGAATATTTTTTGGTTATTCATCTAAGAGCAAGGCATATAGATGTTTTAACAAGAGATTGCAGAAAATTGTTGAGAGTGCAAATGTGAAGATTGATGAATAGTTTAGAGGAAATTCAAGATACACAAACTTTGAACCGGCAATAGAGATAATCACAAATGAACCTACTATGAATGCATCGATACATAATGGTGATCTAGTTACACCAGCATCATATGAGGATTCAACAATCATTAAAGAACAACAGCAAGTAAAAACACCCTGGTATGTAAGATTGAATCATTCTGAAGATCAAATAATTAGAAACAAATTTCAAGGAGTTATGACTAGAGGAAGATTGGCAAATGAAGAAGTATGTCTTATTTCTCAAATTGAACCTACATCAATTAATGAGGCATGTGAAGATAAATAAACTTACTGAAGATGGTAAGGTAATCAGAAACAAAGCAAGATTAGTATGTAAGGGATATTCACAAAAAGAAGGAATTGATTACAATGAAACCTTTGCACTGGTAACTAGAATTGAGGCAGTCAGACTTTTATTGGCTTTTGCAGCACACAAGAACTATAAAGTATATCAAATGGATGTTAAATGTGCATTTCTGAATGGAGATCTTGAAGAAGAAGTTTATATACCTGATGAATTTTCTTTGATAGACAACAAAGACATGGTTTGCAGGTTAAGGAAAACTTTATATGGCCTAAAACAAGCTCCTAGAGCTTGGTATGCTAGATTGGACAAATATATTTTGAAGCTTGGATACACTAAACTAGAGGTAATGCTAACATCAATCTATACTACAAAGTGACTAATGATGACATCTTGGTTATTGAAGTTTTTGTTGACGATATAATCTTTGGAGGAGAAGATGGATTGTGTAAAGACTTTTCTAACAAAATGCAACAAGAATTTGAAATGTTTATGATTGGAGAGATAAAATTCTTTTTAGGATTGCAGATTTCATAGACTAATAAAGGTATATTCCTATGTCAATCTAAGTACTTAAAGAAATTACTAAAGAAATTTGGCACGAAAAACTATAAACCGGTAAGCACACCTATGACTACAACTAATAAATTATCTTTGAAGGATGAATCAACACCTATTAATCTGACTAGATACAAGTCTGTGATAGGAGGTTTACTATATTTGACACAAACAAGACCTGATATTATGAATGCAGTATGTATTGTTTCAAGATTTCAGAGTAATCTTAAAGAAAATAACAAATCAACAGTGAAAAGGATTTTCCAGTACCTACAAGGCACTACAAATCTTGGTTTATGGTATCCTAAAGATTAAAATTTTGACTTATGTGCATACACAGATGCTAATTGGGCAGGAGATGTGGATGACAGAAAAAGCACCACCGACGGAGCATTTTTTCTTGGTAGCGGACTAATTTCATGGTTGAGCAAGAAACAGAGTTGTACAAGTCTATCAACAATAGAATCAGAATACGAGACATTATGTATTTTGATTTCTGGTTAATGATCTCTTTGGGAGATTGTTGGTTTTTAGTTTTTGGTTTTTGGCATTTCTGTTTTGACACTTTGATGGTTTTTCCATCTTGTGTTGCCATCAATGCCAAAGGGGTAGATTGTTGGTATTTTGGATATGTTGATACGGTTTTGTCATTGATGTCAACACCTATCATCACTTGTCAACACTTATCAGCACTTGGAGATCTTTGGTTATGTTCACCGGCAAGTTAGAGACTTATGCACAGTCACCGGTATTTGGTTCACTGATAGATTATATTGTTCACTGGCACTTGGAATGACTTGGGGCCTACTTGGTTATGTCAAATACATTATTTGATCACTTGGTTTTGGCGATTTGGTTATTTGTTTATTTGGGTTTTTTGTTGTTATTGGCAAATAGGTCCAGGATATACTTCGGCAGGCATATCTATTCTAGATCTGCATGACACATTATGGAGATGATTTATTATTATTGTAAATGCATTGAGCCGACATCAATTGCATAATGATTTATTTGTAATTGATTTTATTGTAATATCTTTTAGTGAGCTGACCTATTCAATTGGTCTTAGGTTATGGTATAAATGTAAGATCTCATTTGTGAGATTGAGATGCGATTTGAAAAAAGAATTATAATAAAGGTATATGCAAAAATAAGCAGAGCTATACATGCAGACATCATTTGAAGGTTGAAGGAAGGTTTTTGTGAAGGCAATCAAAACTTAATCGGTACTGAATCCAACATATGAAGATGCTATTTTATGCAATACATTATCATTGGATTTAACCATCCAATTGTAGTCAGTGTGACTTATTTTGTGATTGAGCAGTGAGCTCTAGGTAGCTGAACTTTCTGCATGTGCAGAATCCATATTGTACACACATACTATCTGCAGTAGTATCATTTGATTGTGGGTAAGGCTTCCCATCATGGTTTTTCCCCTTACAGGGTTTTCACATACAAATATTTGTGTTATGTGTTGTGGATGTTGTTGTCTTTTTGTTTCATGCATTAATCTTTACCAGTACTGCAATTAACTGATAAAATTGTCTACCGACATAAAGTTTGGTTTAGTGGCATTAAGCATTAAGTTTTGGTTAAGTTAATTTTGGTTGAAATTATTGGACAACTGATTCACCCCCCCCCCCCCCCCCCCCCTCTTAGTTGTCTCTGGGACCTAACAAAACATAATATCTTCATGGACACCATTAAAGCTAGGTTGTGAAAAAAATTCTCCTACCACATTGGTGATGTCTTAGCTACCATTTTAGACGTTCTTGGTATGGATGTTATCAAAGGATTCATTTCACATAAAGCCAAAATTGACAACTCTTTCATGTTTGTGTAATATCTACACTCTCATTAGTGATAAGGAACTTAACAAGGCCATCCAACAATATTACATTTGGAATAAGAGTCAATGATTTTTTTAGTGGCTAATATTCGCCAATTGGCTATTTTTTAAAATTTAAAAATCAAAATTTGGCTAATAGCTCAAGTTTTAAGGTGACCTAAATCACCACATTTTTACAAAATTTTATTTTAGTGTTATTTAAATCGCCATAAAATTTATTTTATTAAATTTTTGAACTCAAAGATTCGCCAAAATATTCTATACATGATTAGATCAGATTTGCCAAAATTTTATAATTTATTGTAAAAAAATATATTAATTTGCCAATAATACATCATAATTATTAGTTGATTTAGGGTTTTATCAACATTATTTAGTTGCCACCATTGGTTCAAAATATAATCTAATGACTATCATTGCATTCCATGAGGTAAATTGTACCTACAAGTTGTAATGCTCATGGGGTTGAGTTGCTTTTCAATTGTTGACCTCAATGGAAATCAATGGTATAAAAATAATTTTGGGCCCCATGAGTGTTACAAATTTTAAGTACATTATATTTGACAAAATACAAAGAGGGATATTAGATTAATTTAAATTAATGGCAATAACTAAATAAAGTATTATCTACCCTTTAAGCTTCTTAATCATTTCCACCTTAGGCCTCTACTTTTCTATAGGATTTTTTTTAATGAAATTACTTGCAATAGTAATTAATACATACTTGTATTATTTTCTAAGACTTGCTAAGATTTTCTACCAAAAAAATTTGATGTAAAAAAAATCGCTAATAAAATTAATATTTTTCTTTTAAAAAATGAAAGATTCGCCAATTAAAATTATTATTGTCGTGCTCTGTGAAGTGTACCTATACCTACAACCACAATGCACTCAATAAATCATTACAAGCAATGGTTAGTAAATTGAAACAATGAAAGACAAAACCATAGCTAATCGACTTATTGCCTCCTAGTAAATGCGAGTATGAAAAATGCTCTCAGATTTGATTATGCAAATTCTAGTGACTTGACTACACTTAGATGGAGGATTTGAATGAAGAAAATGCATGATCTAGCAATGATAGCATGATTAAGCTACATGATTTCATGATTGATCTAGAAAATGAACTAAGATTAAGATGCAATTAAGCTAAAATTTGAGTAGGATAACATTGCTAAGAATGATAAACTAAAAGATAAGTGCCTATAGTAACAATGCTTGAATGCAAATGATGTGAATCAAGTGAAATGTAAAAATCATATGAAATTGGGACCCTTTGTGCTCCAAAATGAGGTCTATTTATAGTATTTCCCAAGGCTAGGGGTGATGTGGAATCTGAAGATATCAATGGCTAAATTGGAGGAGGTTGGCAAAGGGGGTTGGATTAAAGGGAACATTTGTCATCTTTATGGTGACAAGTGTCAAGAGGCTTCTAGAAGAGGTTAGATGAAAGGGAATACTTAGTGACAAGTGTCACAAGGTTCTAGAAGATGTTGGATGAAAGGGGACATGGTGGTAGGTAGAATGGGTTAGGTTTAGGAATGGTTAGGTTTAGGAGTGGTAGAAGTTAGGAGAATTTGAATTTAGAAATTCAAATAATAGGAAAAGACTAATTAATCTCAACAACTCATGATTGATTTGTTTTAATTAATTAAAGGATTAGAAGAAATGATTTTGGATGAAGGGAATTAATTAATTTGAATTAATTAATCAAAGGGGATGAAATGAACCTATTAAGTAAATCCTTAGATTTATTAATAAGTAGATGAAAGGGGAAATTTAATCAAATTGTTGATGAATTCAATTAAATTGGGGAGGGGAGATTAATTAAATAATTTATTATTTAATTAATTATCTTCGGACCATTTTTAGGTCTATACATTTCGCCCCTCTTTGAAGCGAGGTGTGATGACGTGTTGATTCAAAGAATAATCTCATTTTAATGCTGATATTGATTTGATAGTATGCCCTAGCTCTTGATTGCTAAATTCCAATATGATGATGCCCCCATGGGAGATCAATTAAGATAATTGATCTTTGGAGTTTTGCGAGATTGATATCCTAATAGATTTGATTCGATTTCTACAATGGTGTTTGATGAAAGTGCAAGTTCTTCGATTATCTTGATTGCTTAGATGGATAAGATTGAAAAATCTTGATTGATTAGATTCAGTCTAGTTTCAAGAAGGATTCATCCTATATAAGACGTGATCAGAACGTCTGGTTTTAGGAAGGATACATCCTGTATAAGACATGAATCAGAATCAGATCGTCTGGTTTCAAGAAGGATTCATCCTGTATAAGACGTGATAGAATCGATTAGGTTTGATTGATTAATTTGATTTGATAAGGTTGATTAGATAAAGAACTAATAGTTTGTTGATATTAGGTTGCAGAAATATTTGGATATGCTGATGTTGATTCTGTTGAGAGAGATAGCATAAGATTTTCGCTAGGTTGATAATATCATGAGAGATATGAGTCATCATTCTGATTGTGTATACACTTGTGATGATACTTTGATGATTCTTGTGATAGATTTAACTATGGATAAAAGGAGTGTGCGGGATCCCATGCAAGAATGAAATGCAAGCTAAAATGCAAATGAAAAATGCAATAGAATGACCGGACTAGTCACTGGATTATTTTGTGTTTTTTGTCATCATTGAGCTTTTGAAATGTAGGAAGTGAGTGCAAACATCAATGGTATAATTAAACCATGATGACCCAAGCACTTCTTTCCTGGATTTTGATATAGCAAGTTAGCACAAGCATCAAAGTATAATTTAACCGAGATGACCTGAGTGTTTCTTGCATAAAACAGGCAATATTAATCATTTCAATATGCAAATCAGAAATAACTTCAATGATACTTCAATGATCATGTCCTGAGACAAATTTGCACCTATTAATGATTAATTTTCAGACAGCAAACAAGAAAAACATCATGTTTCTTCCTTGTTCCTCTAGTCAAAGACATCCCGGAGTCACTCAGAAATCATGATAGCGATAAGCAATATAGAAAAGTTGAACAATCATGTTACAATCATTATTCAAAATATATTATCCACTGAAAAGTGTGTGATGTGCTTAGATTGACTTTGTGATAGCTTGATAGTTGATAGTTTGATCTCGTGTTTAATGTTGAATGTGTCTTAGTTTTCGCTCGATAAGAATTGTCTAACTGTTTGTTCTACCTGTTTGATTAAGCTCAAAATAATCAATAGTTTGCCCCCAACTTGGTGTAGGATTTTGCCCCAAGCCTAGAAACAAAATTGTTATGATATATCCAATGATCCAAACTGTAACACATGCTAGAAATTCATTCTTCAAATAAACAAAGCTATCAATTAGAAGCACAAGGGAAATCGTGAATCCCTATCTAATCAATAGATCTAACAAGCTAGACAATGAAATAATGCAATCATCAATTAAAATAGGAATTATAATTTCAATCTATAAAAACTCCCTATTCCGTGACTGCGTATTGCTTCCATTGCTCTTTTCCTCTTTGTGGTATGATGACTCTCAGATATTGTGCTGGTAACCTGCAAGTGACACAAAGATTCAAAGTTTGTGATTCAAAGTAAAGATTGAGGAGGATTGAAAATGGAGATTGGATGCTCAATTTATAGAAAATTGGAGAAGATTGATTGAAAGGTGGAACAGAATGATCAAGAGGTGTGAACTCAGGTGAGCTCAAATGCAAGTTGATAGTTGAACTATTGATTGTAGGAGTGAAACTAAATAGATTGAATAGATTAAAGGAGTCAACTGATTGATGAAAGAGCTGACTGAAGGAAGAAAAAGAATGATTGGAGGAAATAAAGAGGACGACACAAAGAGCTTAATTTAGAAAAAGTTAACTGAAAGATGGAAATAGAAGTTGGAGATAAATGATTTAATTAATTAATTTAGCATGTGCTTGCATTTAGATTTAGATTATTAATTTAATCTTTGCATGAGATATTATTCAAATAATTGATTTTACTAATTCAATTTAGCATTTGAATATATTTAGAACTTGATTTTGATTTTCAATTTGGTTTTTGAAATCATGCACATGTATTTGAAATTTGGAAGAAATTAGAAGAATATGAAATTAAATGAAATTAGAATTTGGGGATTTGGAAATGGAAGAATTAATTAGCTAATTAAATAATTTAAAGAAACTATTTAATTATTTAGAAATGGAATTTAAATAAAGATTATTTAATTTAAAGGATTAAATGATAATTAATTAAATAATAAATATTTAATTAATATTTAGAAGAGGGTTGAATGACTAGATGATTAGAGATAGAAATTGAAAATTAATTTATTTAAATAATAAAGATTATTTAAATTGGGGAATTAATCATAATTAATTAAATAATAAATATTTAATTAATATTTAGAAAATGATTAAAATGATGAAAGAATAAGAAATAGAGAATTAATTAGTAATTTATTTAAATAATAAAGATTATTTAAATTGGGGAATTAATCAAAATTAATTAAATAATAAATATTTAATTAATATTTAGAAAATGATTAAATGATGAAAGAATAAGAAATAGAATAATTAGTTTATTTAAATAATAAAGATTATTTAAATTGGGGAATTAATCATAATTAATTAAATAATAAATATTTAATTAATATTTAGAAAATGATTAAAATGATTAAATGATGACAGAATAGGAAAATAGAATAATTAATAAGATGATGAGGAAATATGAATTTAGAAGAAATAGATTAATTAAATTAATTAAATAATAAAGATTATTTAATCAATTAGAGGAATAATTAGTACATGATCAATGAGATATTTCTACATTTGTCCCTCTTTGAGACAAAGTCAGAATGACATTGTTTCAAAGAAAATGAAAAATTTTGCCCCAGTATGCCCCGATGATACTTAGGGTGTAATGCCCCCTCGAGAGATTGTTTGTGCATTAAAGACATGAATGATCTCTCAAAAAAAAGAAGAATGTGAGATAAAAGATAGAAGAATGGTTAGTTGATTAAAGACATAGATAGGTGATGTGAAGATGATATGAGATAGAATATGAGTTAATGACCCTTGGAATGAAATAGATTGATGTTAGACGATATAAAACGATTTAGAAAGAGATGATGAGAAAAGAATCAACAAACTAGCAAGAAGCAAATGAGATGAGAATGAAATTGAATGAATCACGAACCTATGTCACATATTTTATTGCGTCAATATATATTCATCACTAAGCCTTATTATTGAACAATGGAGCTTAGCACATCAAGGTATAAGGAACCAAGATGTAAATATATCTCATTGTAGAAACAAACACATAGCAAGCAAGCAGCTAACAAAGAAAAAGATAGTGCCCATCCCGGTTCCTCTAGTCACTTGTAGACATCCTTGAGTAGCATAGGAACAATATCTATCGCCAAATGATAAAAAGATAAAGACCGACCCAGACAAAATTCAGCAAGTATACTGACCTTGTGCCTTCATTCTCAGTTGTTTGATGTGATGGTTGATAATGTCTGATCTCAGAAAGTTGCGGACCCCATTTAAGACTGACCTGTCTGATTTCAAGTGTATCCTCTTCTGTTTAAGACAAGATAATGATCACGTTGATATGGATATGATACGATTGATAAGAAAGTTTGATCAGTTGAATGTAGATGTTTGACTGGATAGTCGTATCCTTTGTTAACTTCATGCGAAGTGTTTGCTGGATATTTGCTAGGGTATTTGTTTCTCACAAGACATCTTATTGCAAGTTTTTTGATTGATTGATTTTCGATTTTTAGTTCTTTTCCAAGAGCTTTTTTTGATGTTTTTGGATTTTGTCAATCGATATTTGAATGTTTTTGGATGATTTTCTCAAGATCGTATTTGACTTTTTTTGGATGATTTTTTTAGGACTTTATATGGATGTTTTTGGTATTTCATGATTTTCAATGTTTTTGGGTTTTGAGTTTTCCAATGTTTTTGGATTTTGAGTTTTTCAATTGTTTTTGAATTTTGAGTTTTTCAATGTTTTTTTTTGGATTTTGAGTTTTTTCATGCTTTTGGATTTTTTCAGTACTTTATACGATTTTTTGGATTTTTTTCAAGACTTTATCCGATTTTTAGGATTTTTTCAGGACTTTATCTGATTTTTTTTGGATTTTTTCAATTATGCCCCCAGTGTGCAGACCTGTATGACATGATGATCTGTAGAATGCATACGGAGACAAATGAATTTTGGACATGACCTATGTGAATGCAACGTGCAGGATGAAGATGCATTTCTTATTCGAACAAGGTTGACTATGTTTGTTTTTGCATTTGAATATACCAATTGAAATGGAGGTGCAAAACATTTCATAGATAAGCGGTCAATCAATCTCTAAGGCCCTTCGGAACATTCATCTCAACACACTTAGTGACTACGATTTACAAATGGAGACGCGGAAAACTTCCCCATTGGTTCTTGAAACTTTGATCTTCTTTTGCCCATGTGTGTGCAGATGAGTTAATTCCCACTCTTGTGTTCACTAAAGATCCTTAGCATCCTATATGACTAGCTACATGGATTATTCTAACTTCAAAAGCATCCCGAATAGAGCCTCATTGCCAACAAGCCTTGAGAGCTCCGACGAGGCTATAGACTGTAATTTCTCAAATATTGCTCCATTGCCAGTAGGCGTTCATAGCCCTGATGGAGTTACTTGCATGTTCCCATAGTCAAGCTTTTTATCGCATTTGTATACATGATATTCCAGTTATATATCATTGCTCTTTTTGCCTTTAGATGGATATTTGGCATACCTCTTTTTATTTTTATTTTCTTGCCTTGACTTGTAAGTAATGAAACCTACTTGGGTGTGACAATTACAGCGGTGCTGAAGTAGAATTTTAGATTTTTCACTAGTCATATGATCAACTAGGTGTCTAGAATGAATTAGAGATCTTGTTAAGGTGTGAGATATAGCAATTGATAGATTGTGGGTTAACAAGTCTCAAATAGTGAAATTGCTACCCAACCATAAGTAAAGTGTCATCATAGGGTAATGTTGGAATGAATGACCTTAGAACCTCAAAGACTTCATGTCTGAATATCTAAGAAAGGAGATGACCCTTGTTTAAATGACAACAAATGATAATCTTGATAGTTACCTTGTTTTATTGATGTTGCTATATGCTAATGCAGAAAATTTAAGAATGCAATGCGTCTAAAAAGGGAAACTACATGTAATACAGTGTTTTAAATGATATGCAATGCATAAAGTAAAACCTAAACTAACCCAACCTTTAGGTATAATATTTGTGTAGTTAGTTCATTGGTCTTTGTTTGAAGAGTCGGATAAAGATGTCTTTTTCAATAGGATATAAGGACTCAACTGGGTGTACATGTTCAAAATCTCCAATATTGATTTTCTTATTTTTTGGATTTTTTGGATCATCGTAAGGAAATCTAGTTCTGGAACCCCTGAATTCACCTATAGCATTATCATTTTCAAAGAGATCCAATCGTGGTAGGTTCTCTTGCCCCCAATCTATCAAGTGTGAGTGTATGAGACAAATTGTTTTTGGTTTCAAAGTTGTGACATGAGCGGGTGTTATGTCTATTTTTATTGATGCACTTGAAGAGGATGATGAAACAATTGTTGACAAGTTGCTCTATGTAGTATGATCTGGGTTGGTGATTTCATTGACGAGGGGTTTATGAACAACTAGTGTAGAGGGATTGGGATCACTAGGATAAATGGCAAGCTTATTTGAGAGGGAACCTTGTAAGGAACATGGAAGATTATGACATGGAGATGAAGGGATGGAGGGACCTTGATTAGGATTTGGAGAAATAATGGGATCTTGTTTTGGACATGAAGGTAAAGGTATGCTTTGATCTTGTCTTGAAAAAGGATTATTATGAAGGATGGAAGAGATGTCTTGATCTTATTTAGGAGGTGGATGTTGGATGGGACTTGAAATGACACTTTGTTATTGAGATGAAAGGGTTTGATTATGAATGGAATAGAAAAGAGCAAGGGATCATCATAAGATTCTTGGTCAGTGGGATCTTGATCAAAAATTGGGTACGATGGAAGTGGTTGTTCTTGATCTTTATTTGTTTCATGCTCATTTCTTCTGATTTTGGATCATCATCTTGACATGGGGAAGGAGTTTGGATATTCATGGGAGATTCTTGGAATGTTTCAACCTTTTGACTTGATGAGAAGGGATTTTGAATGAGACTCTCTAAATCATGACTTGGATTGGATTGGTTTTGTGCTATGGATACACCTTGGGAGGTTGTGTTATTAGATAAAGATGGTGTGGATTGGTCTTGCATGACTTTAGGGGATGATGAAATGGTGGATAGATATGGTTGATTTAGGCTTTGGTTGAAAGGGATTTGATTTTGGGTGAAAGATGTTTGATTTTGGGTGAAAGTTGTTTGATTTTGGTTAAATGAATTTTGATTTGGACTTTGGTTGAATGGGGTTTGATTTTGGTTGAATGAGGTTTGAATGTTGGGTTGATATGAATTTTGGTTTGGAATTTGGTTGAATGGGGTTTGATTTTGGTTGAACGAGGTTTGAATGTTGGGTTGATATGAATTTTGATTTGGAATTTGGTTAAATGGGGTTTGATTTTGGTTGAAAAGGGTTTGATTGTTGGGTTGATATGATTGGTATGATTGATATAGTGGGTTTAAAGAAAAAGAAGGTTTACATGACTCTAATGTTGGTTGAACTGAGGTAGGAACAGATTTGTTGAAGAATGAAGGTTGGCATGTTTGAATGGTCTCACAAGAAGAAGAAGGTTGGTCTGATACTGATTCCCTCTTGGTCATCACTTCTCTCATCATGTTTTCTAACCAGCCCCTATGGTTGTCAAGACTAGCCATGTCTGTCACTTGTTGTTGCAAAGTTTTGATTTGTTGAGCTAATATTTCTATTGATTGCGATGGAATAGGAATGGAAGGGATAAATCCTCCACCTTCCCTATGAAATGTATAATTCCAATCCATGATGTTTGCTTGTTTGGTTTGGACCTAGGATCACAAAATGTAAGATATTTCTCCATTTCTCTGAATGTGACAATGTTTGATTAAACTCGACCAACTTGTTTGGGTTGAGGTTGAGTTTGATTGATCCTCTGATTGTGTTTTGGACATTTGGGGTATGACTTTCTAGGATGATTATGCAAATGATGATGAACTAAGACAAATGTATATGAGCTCCAGACAAGGATGTATAGGAGGGCGATAATGAGGATGCAATTGAAGACTATGCAAGGACTTTGGATGATAATGAGAATGTAAGTGAGGACTATGCAAGGACTTAGGACGATGATGAGGACGTAAGTGAGGACTATGCAAGGACTTAGGACAATAATGAGGACGTAAGTGAGGACTTATGCAAAAGACGTAGGACAATAATGAGGACGTAAGTGGGACTATGCAAAAGATTTTCCTAGGGTCACAAATATGTAAGGACTTTTGAGTTTTGGTTTCAAAATGGACTTTGTTTTCTGTAAGTTCATGTGTGGGACAAGGTTTTGTAGTTTTCCAAATCTGAGAACAATGGTTGGTAGGTATGTATAGCTGATTGACTCAAATTTCATACAATCTCAGAAAATTTGGAGATGCATGGGATAGGGCCTGAAATAGCCCAGGGGACTGACTCAATACTGGTCTATCACAATGATACATAAAAAAGCACGGAATACAATCTTAGGTTGGATAGTGGACACTATTCAGTGAGGCCCTTACAATAAAATACTGAAACAAATGAATAGATAGAGAGTCTGGCAACACTGGCTCCACTCCACGGCACACACTTCTCAGGCATGCCAGTCTCTCTTACCTCGAAGATCTGAAGATCTTTTAGCCCAGGGATTCCTGTATCATAGTGTAAGGTACATGAAGGGTATCTATGGGGTACGATCCACACTCCCAGAACCACTGAATGTAGGATTTTTGGCAACTAATTTGGTTCTTAGTATTAGGTTTCGAGGGGTCCCGATCCAATGATGGATTCTCATAGCAAGCCACTTAAGGCTTTAGTTGAGCTTATCGGTGCAGGGAAGGCCCCCACATATGTCGAATTCACTCAACACTCTAGTCGCCTGACCAGTATATTTATATAGCGGCTCGAAAAACCTGCTCGAGAGTACACTAGGAGAGATGATATCCCCAACGCATCCCAATTTGAAGTACCTCTATGGGGTGATGAAATCCCCAGTCAAAGATACCCCTCACTACGTAGAATAAAAGAAAATTTGGATGTCATTGTCACCTTCCTTCTTTCTCCCTTAGGCTCGATGGTAGGTAGAAAGTCAGTTAGTGCAACAGTAGGTCCACCCGAGACACAATGAAAAGTTCTTTTCCCTTAAGAAAATGAAAAATGATTTAATCTAATGCAGCCTAATTCATGTTCTTTTTATAGCCCAAATTTAGGTGTTAGATCCGCATGTGCATGTCAATTTTAAACACCAAATCCAAGAATGAAGGCATACATGTCAATTTTAACCATTTGTTTGATTTTTAAGCACCAAAAACCAAGTGTGAGATACACGCATGTCAATTTTAGCCCATGTTCATTTTAAGCACCAACAACAAAGTGTGAGATTATCCATGCATGTCAATTTTAACTGTTGTTGATTTTAAGCACTAAAAATTGAAGTGTGAGATGTGCATGCATGTCAATTTTAACTATTGTTGATTTTAAGCACTAAAAATTGAATTATGAGATGTGCATGCAAAATTACTAATCTAATCCTCTCTATGAATCCGCCACAGGCTGTAAATAGAAGATTAGTAGCCAAAATAAACCAACAGAAAATAGAAACTAAGAATTTGACAGAGGCGATTGCGTAATACTACCTGAGCGATTGCGTGATACTTACTGAGCGAATGCGTGAATCTGACAGAGCGAATTCATAAATTTGATAGAGCAAATGTGCAACTTTATCTGCTCGATTGCATAGCACTAACAAGTGGATTGTGTGATAGAATGCAGACAACAACAAAAAAAAATTAGAAAAATACAAGAAAACTAAACTCGAACAGGAACCTG
Organism: Cryptomeria japonica; assembly: GCF_030272615.1. NCBI lineage: Eukaryota > Viridiplantae > Streptophyta > Pinopsida > Cupressales > Cupressaceae > Cryptomeria > Cryptomeria japonica. Next base: position 640,750,364 of record NC_081406.1, on the reverse strand, counting down.
CGAAACCAATTGTGAAGCCCTAGCCAAATCCCTCATCATCCATTCAATATTGATTAGATCATATTTAACTATATAAGAAAGAACTAGTCTATTATATCTATCTAAGGCTAGTTGTTCTTCTGAATCTTGTATCAATTTTTTCTGCTTGGAGAAATTTTTGATATCGTTTAGCTTCCCTCCTTTGTTGTTTCGTCCTTCTCGCACCTGAAATTTTGAACTGAACTTTTCTTGCCATAAACTTTGTTAATCAAATCCTGAAGTAAAAAGAAATTTTGATCCTGAATTAACCAAATTTAGGATAGAATTATACAGAATTAATAACAGACAGAAGAAAAATAAAACAATAATGAACCCTGCGGATGCGTGACCCAGAAAGGGCGATTGCGTGATCCGGACAGGTCATTTGCGTGACCCTGTCTGGATGAATACGTGACCCTGAAGGGTTGAATGTGTGATTCTGTCTATGCGATTGCGTGACGATGTAAGCTCGATTGCATGATGGAAAATCTTTTCTTGAAATTCATGCAACCTGCAAAAAAATGAACAATCCGTACAATCTGCAAAAATCACACAGAACACAGAAAAGGTTAAATTGTTGTTAGTTCATGTCGGGTTCACCAAAATGTAACGCATGCTAGAAATTCATTCTTCAAATAAACAAAGCTATCAATTAGAAGCACAAGGGAAATCGTGAATCCTTATCTAATCAATAGATCTAACAAGCTAGACAATGAAATAATGCAATCATCAAGTAAAATAGGAATTATAATTTCAATCTATAAAAACTCCCTATTTCGTGACTGTGTATTGCTTCTATTGCTCTTCTCCTCTTCGTGGTATGATGGCTCTCAGATATTGCGCCGGTAACTTGCAAGTGACACAAAGATTCAAAGTTCATGATTCAAAGTAAAGATTGAGGAGGATTGAAAATGGAGATTGGATGCTCAATTTATAGAAAATTGGAGAAGATTGATTGAAAGGTGGAACAGAATGATCAAGAGGTGTGAACTTAGGTGAGCTCAAATGCAAGTTGATAGTTGAACTGTTGATTGTAGGAGTGAAACTAAATAGATTGAATAGATTAAAGGAGTCAACTGATTGATGAAAGAGCTGACTGAAGAAAGAAAAAGAATGATTGGAGGAAATAAAGAGGATGACACAGAGAGCTTAATTTAGAAAAAGCTAACTGAAAGATGAAAATAGAAGTTGGAGAGATAAATGATTTAATTAATTAATTTAGCATGTGCTTGCATTTAGATTTAGATTATTAATTTAATCTTTGCATGAGATATTATTCAAATAATTGATTTTACTAATTCAATTTAGCATTTGAATATATTTAGAACTTGATTTTGATTTTCAATTTGGTTTTTGAAATCATGCACATGTATTTGAAATTTGGAAGAAATTAGAAGAATATGAAATTAAATGAAATTAGAATTTGGGGATTTGGAAATGGAAGAATTAATTAGCTAATTAAATAATTTAAAGAAACTATTTAATTATTTAGAAATTGAATTTAAATAAAGATTATTTAATTTAAAGGATTAAATGATAATTAATTAAATAATAAATATTTAATTAATATTTAGAAGAGGGTTGAATGACTAGATGATTAGAGATAGAAATTGAAAATTAATTTATTTAAATAATAAAGATTATATAAATTGGGGAATTAATCATAATTAATTAAATAATAAATATTTAATTAATATTTAGAAAATGATTAAAATGATGAAAGAATAAGAAATAGAGAATTAATTAGTAATTTATTTAAATAATAAAGATTATTTAAATTGGGGAATTAATCAAAATTAATTAAATAATAAATATTTAATTAATATTTAGAAAATGATTAAATGATGAAAGAATAAGAAATAGAATAATTAGTTTATTTAAATAATAAAGATTATTTAAATTGGGGAATTAATCATAATTAATTAAATAATAAATATTTAATTAATATTTAAAAAATGATTAAATGATGACAGAATAGGAAAATAGAATAATTAATAAGATGATGAGGAAATATGAATTTAGAAGAAATAGATTAATTAAATTAATTAAATAATAAAGATTATTTAATCAATTAGAGGAATAATTAGTACATGATCAATGAGACATTTTTAGGTGTCTACACAAACCATGGTGAGAGAGCAGTTGTGATGCCTGCGTATGTACAAAGGCTTAGGATGCATATGAATAGGGTTGATGGAAGATGAATGAATGCAACCGGAAAGGATGCATGAATTAATAGATGGAAGAGCTAGCTGACAGATAGCGCCTGTTTGCCAGGTTTTCACCATTTGTTTTTATTGCACTTTTTCTCATATTTGATTTTTTTCTTTCTTTTTTCTTTTTCACTTTTTAGGATTTTTCTATTTTTTCACTGCTTTTTGATTTTTCTGATTTTTCATTGTTTTTTATTTTTTCTGATTTTTCACTGTTTTTTGTTTTTCTCTGATTTTTTCAGACATAGAATTTCTTTAGGTGCATGCTATTGATGGGTTCCTCGAGTTGTTCTCTGTCCTATGTTGATAGCTGATATGTTGTTGATCCATATACTGTTGTGACCACAAATGGACCTAACCAGTTTGGTTCAAATTTTTCTTTCTTTTCTCGATCTGCCTGGTTGCGTGGATTTTTTTTTAGCACTAGTTCTCCAACTTGAAAGATTTGTTGCTTAACCTTGTGATTATAACTTCGGCACATTCTTTGTTGATATACCTTTAAATGATCAAAGACATTTTGTCTTCTTTCATGGATCAGTTCTAAGTCTTGCAGTCTAGATACTCTTTGTTCTTCATTTGGGATGAGACCTTTTAGTGATACACGTAGAGAGGGTATCTCTACTTCGATTGGCAATATGGCTTATGATCCATATACAAGAGAGAAAAGTGTGGCACTTGTCGGTGTGCGGATACTAGTGCGGTAGGCCCAGAGAGCAAGGTTCAATTGAATATGCCAATCTTTCCCAGCATCATTCACTGTCTTTTTGAGGATTTTTAGAATAGTTTTGTTAGATGCTTCTGCCTACCCATTTCCCTGTGGATAATATGGTGTGGAGAATCTATGCTGGATTTTGAACTTCTCACATAGCTCTTGTACATCTTGATTCTTGAATGGTTGCCCATTATCAGTGATAATGGTCATTGGTATTCCATAGCGACAGATGATATAATTCAATATAAATGCAGCAATTTGTTTTCCTATGATATTAATGAGAGGTACCGCCTCAATCCATTTTGTAAAATATTCTATAGCTACAAGGATGAATTTATGTCCATTAGATGAAGAAGGATTTATCTTTCCTACTAGATCAAGACCCCATTAACAAAAAGGCTAAGATGTTGCTAAAGCATGAAGTTCTTGTGCTGGTGCATGGATCAAGTTCCCATGGATTTGACATTGTTTGCATGTTCAAGCTATTTGAAAAGAATCTCGTTCCATAGTCGGCCAATAATAGCTCAAGCGTATGAGTTTTTTTGAAAGGGTAATACTACTTGAATGAGTGCCACAAATGTCATTATGGACTTCATGTAAGGCCTTCTCAGATTCTTCTTGTTCGAGAAATCTTAAGAGAGTATCGTCTAGACCTTATTTAAACAGGGTATCTGCAATGAGAGTATAATAAGAGGATTTGCGATTAAAGTTTCTCTTTTGGTTTTTAGATAAGTCAGGGGGTAAGATATTGTCTTTTAGGTATGTGTAAGTTTGACCATAGTGAAGGAATCGTGTCCAATAAGTTGATAGATGGTTTGGGAATTAGGACAATTATAGGTGGGATGAAACAACTCTTCAACCACGAATTCATAACGTTGTTGATTTTCCTATGTCTGCAATAGAGAAGCAAGTGTAGCCATGGCATTTGTTGCTTTGTTATCATTTCTTGGAATCTATTCAAAAGTTATTTCTAAAAATTACTTCTTGAAATCATCCACTATCTTTTTGTAAGGCATGAATTTGTCATCTTTGGTTTGATAGTCATCATTGATTTGATTAATGATGAGCTAAGAGTCTCCAAAGACTTGAAGTTGTTTAATGTTCCATTCTACAGCCATTTTGATACCTGTTACTAATGCTTCATACTCTGCTATATTGTTTGTACACGGAAAGCTTAATTTGTATGCTTTTGGGATTGTTTGCCCTTGTGGTGTGATGAATAGAATTCCTTCTCCTGATCCATGTTGTGTTCCTTTATTGATGTCTGCTCCTAAACTGATATTCGGGTGATGTATTGTAAGATATGGATCGAACCATGGAATGTCTGTATATGAACAGGTAAAATTGACTTGCCATCTTTTCAATGGTTTCAAGTATTTTTGTCTTGCTAGTTCTGATAGAGGGATTGTTGGATGTAGATTAGTTGTGTCAATGATAGTTACCTTTGTTGGTGCTATTATGATAGATAACTTCTCTTGATAACATTCAGGTAAGGTGTCAAATCTCCCATCTTCCGGCACCTCGAGGAGGTTTTCACTATTAGATGCGTCCTTTATTTTTACTTTTTTCTAATCTAATGTTGCTAATAAATGGTTTTTAGCATTAGACCTGATATTGTTTTCTTGATTTTCACTTTTGCGACTAGGAGATTTAACACCCACTTGACTAGAAGATATGTTAGCGGAATCCTTGGTGAAAGTTGTCATGGGTTTGATTTCATCAAGATATAAGGATATGGCATGGTCATTAGGTAAGGTATCAATGGCAGTATGTTCTTCATTTTCCCAGTCCATAGGTTTAGGATAGCTTAAGGATAAAGAATCTTTAGGTTGAATAGTTTCAAATATTTTAGGGGCCATGATAGAGATGTTAGAGCTTTCAATATGTATTTTGATGTCTAGAATGATACTCTCATCAAAATGATCTCGTATAAGAAAATCTTGATCGTCCTCGATTAAGTCCATGTCAGTCAAATGTGATTCTGATTCAAGTGGGCTAGTTCCTAACATTTGTCCTGCATATGTGTGAACTACATCGACTACTATATTTGCTTCTTCATCCCTTTCAATTTGAAGTTGCTCTTGTTCGTTTTTCCATGATAGCGAGTATTCTCTGGTCCCTCGATCTCTTAGCTGCATTTGTTTTTCCATTTTTGATAGAATTGATGCAAATGATTGTTACTTGGATTGTGTGCTTGAAGATGCTACCTCTCTATTTTGTAGAACAATGACATATTAAGCTGATTTTAGATTACCACAACACTGCAATGGATTTGAGTCTACTGCTATTGTGATTTCCTGTCCATTGTATGGAAATTTTACACACTGGTGGTATGTTCATGGTATAGCTTGCATATCATGTATCCATGGTCCTCCCAAGAGTATATTGTATGGTAGGTCCAAGTCTAGAACTTGGCATGTTGTGTCCTTCTGCAAAGGTCCCACTCTAATAGGTAATATCACCATTCCTTTAGATGAATGCTCTTCTTCATTATGTGCTTTGATTTTTATATTTTTTCGGGGATCAACTGCATCTTCTGAATAGCCTAGGGCACAGACAAGATTCATAGAGCAAATGTTCAAGCCAACTCCCCCATCTATTAGGACACGTTTAACAAGCATTCTATGAATGAGGACTTCAATTTGTAAGAGAGCATTATGGGGATGTTGTAATGAATTAATGCTTGGATATGAAGGACATGAGCTTTGAATAGGATCCTCTAAAATAGGCTTGATGGCTATATTGTTTGATGAGGATGCTATAGAAGGTTCCTGCAAGCTTTCAGGAGGTGTAGGAATAGATGCCTTTGGAGAGTCAATTTTCTTATGGATGGATGGATCATTGTTAGATATGGGTGCATGATTTTGATCTTCTTTAGCCAAATCCTTTAGGGATCTCTTTAAGAGGTGCATAAAAGAGCCACCTTTCTTTTGAGATGTATTTAAATCCTTGTGAGGTTTTAACATAGTTGGATTTTGATTTTGAACTTGTTTGATCACTCTAATATGTTCGCTTGTTACTTGTATTTTGCTTTGGTATGTCATGTTGATATGGTTTTCAGCTATTTCAAATGTTTTTGTTTCCATTTCAGAGGTTCGATTGTCTAAAAGTTGTTTTGGGTAAGTGATCAATTGTCAATTTCAAGGCAATAGAGTGATATGACACTAAAAGAGGATTCAAGTGTTTAAAAGTTTGCAAGTTTTTCGATCTTTGGTTTAGCAGTGAAATGATGGTGATTTGATAAGAACCAAGTCCAGTAGGAATGGTATATCCTATGATGTGAGATGAGATTATCCTAACCAAACATTTTAGTTTCGTGATAAAGGATGATTGATCCTGATGAGAAACTATGTTTGAGTGATCAGTTTATCAAAGAGGGTGATAATGCACTTTGAGATGTTTAGATCTTGAACTTGTTGGGGGTGAGCACTTGAAAATCTTGAGGTGTATATTTTCTATAGTCTGATTTTGATGGGTGATAACTTGACCAAGCAAACCAAGTAGACAATCTAAGCATAGATTGACAGATAACAAGTGTTTATACGACAATCTGAAAAAGGTATGTAAGACACTGCTCTGGATGGACAAATGCAGAGTTTTGTACAACATAAGATATAGCTTAGGATGACACAAGATATAGAGTTATACGACAGAACATAAGTTTTCATGTAAAAAGCAGAGGCTCGTACGACACACTTTTTTGAACCATACGACAAAACAACTGAGTCGTATGACACAGGATAGCAAATAGTATGAAAAATAATTTTATGCAAGTTAACTCATCTGATAGAGATTATGAGTCATGCTACAGATAATTAAAGCTCGTACGACAGGTTGCAGAGAATGGTAAAAAGTGTTTATTTTGCTGATTTTGATCTTTGAATTCTAATGATGTTTTGCTGATGTTTTCCAATTTTTAGGTGTCTGATTTTCTCGTTTAGGGATGAATACACAACAAACACATGATGTGATAAATGAGTCCCAATCAAGCTAAACCCTAAGGAAGTTGGCTAAGAATGAAAACCTTTTCTTGCTGACTTAGGTACACACCCAATAGCTAATCAGAATACGGCCATTGAGTCTCACACAATGGATTCTCAACGCCGTATTATCCGACTCCAAATGCTAATGGGGGCACGATATGGCAAGTGTCTTGGGAGAGTTACTATCTCTCTTGCACAAAGATTATCACCCTTTCGAAGGTGGATCGGGTAGCTTCTATTTTAACCGGCACTAGTAAGGGATTTGTTCAGCATGTCCGGGTATAAACTCAATTAAGAGGTCTCCCAACCTTGAAAACCAAGGTTTGATATACCCGAAGGTATGGAAGAGAGCTATTTCCGAGCACTATTGTTGCTTTTCATCAAAAACACATTTATTTTATAGTGGGTTGGATTACTTGGCGTTAGCCGTTCCCACTTAGGTCGTTCCCCTCTCACCGGCCTTAAGGGCTAAGAGTTAATAACTCCTCGGGAGGGAAGGCCTGCTAAAGAGATGCACTAATGAAAGCAAAAGATGAGTCTAGCTTTCTGATCACCTAAGAAAAGTGAGAGCATACTCGCCTATCATCAAATACACATAAGACATGATAGTTCATTTTTTAGCCCAAATTGAAGTGTGCCTAAGAATCTTAGAGAATACACAAAGTTTTTGTTGAATCCTTAGGCAACCTACAAAATAGATCCATTAGTAGTCATGATTGTGTTTTGAATTTTTCTTTAACAAGCGTCCTGCAGAGAAGAGTTAGGCTGCAAACATCTCATAAACCAGTCTGGGTTAGCATTAGTGAAATTCAAATTAAAATCAGAAAACCCTAACATGCAGTTTATCAAAAATCACAGAACCAGAGACTCATACGACATAAATTTAGATCTCTGACACCAGCCAAAACTAGCTCGTACGACATAGAAGTATGGTTAGTACGAGTAAAGAATTTGCAAGAAATAGACTCGTACGACACATATTTAGACCTTGTATGAATAAAGAATTTGCAACATAAAAGCTCGTATGACACAGAATTATACCTAGTACGAGTCAGGATGAGGTGTCATCCTAGGCTAAAAGGGAGTTCGTACGATCTAAAAAGACAACTCGTACAAATATCCGAACCAGAGCCAGACAGAGATGAAGTTTGTTGAAGATTAAGAGGCCAAAAGTGATGATTCTGGCCCCACGGTGGGTGCCAAAATGTCATGCTCTATGAAGTGTACCTGTACCTGCAACCACAATGCACTCAATAAATTATAACAAGCAATGGTTAGTAAATTGAAACAATGAAAGACAAAACCATAGCTAATCGACTTATTGCCTCCTAGTAAATGCGAGTATGAAAAATGCTCTCAGATCTGATTATGCAAATTCTAGTGACTTGACTACACTTAGATGGAGGATTTGAATGAAGAAAATACATGATCTAGCAATGATAGCATGATTAAGCTACATGATTTCATGATTGATCTATAAAATGAACTAAGATTAAGATGCAATTAAGCTAAGATTTGAGCATGATAACAATGCTAAGAATGATAAACTAAAAGCTAGATGCCTATAGTAACAATGCTTGAATGCAAATGATATGAATCAAATGATATGCAAAAATCATATGAAATTGGGACCCTTTGTGCTCCAAAATAAGGTATATTTATAATATTTCCCAAGGGTAGGGGTGATGTGGCAAGAATCAACAGTCAAGATTGATCTTAAGATATCAATGGTTAAATTGGAGGAGGTGCAAAGGGAGTTGGATTAAAGGGAACATCTGTCATCTCTATGGTGACAAGTGTCAAGAGGCTTCTAGAAGAGGTTAGATGAAAGGGAACACTTAGTGACAAGTGTCACAAGGTTCTAGAAGATGTTGGATGAAAGGGGACATGGTGGTAGGTAGAATGGGTTAGGTTTAGGAATGGTTAGGTTTAGGAGTGGTAGAAGTTAGGAGAATTTGAATTTAGAAATTCAAATAATAGGAAAAGACTAATTAATCTCAACAACTCATGATTGATTTGTTTTAATTAATTAAAGGATTAGAAGAAATGATTTTGAATGAAGGGAATTAATTAATTTGAATTAATTAATCAAAGGGGATGAAATGAATCTATTAAGTAAATCCTTAGATTTATTAATAAGTAGATGAAAGGGGAAATTTAATCAAATTTTAGATGAATTCAATTAAATTGGGGAGGGGAGATTAATTAAATAATTGCTTCTTTAATTAGTTATCTTCAGACCATTTTTAGGTGTATACAATTATTTTTATCCAAAATAAATAAATATTCGCCAACATTTTATATATTTTTTATAGGGGGTTTTCTTAAAGTTATCATTAATAAGAGTATGACAGACATCAAAGCAATTGTTAACAACATTACTCTTATAAATGTGAGTACTTTGAGAATTTGCTTCAATTGATAATTACTCGTAACATTAAGAGTAGATTCATAATATTAAATTAAAAAATTGTAAATATTTAAAGTTATGAGATTTTACAACCCACTATTGGATGTTTTGACACTCTCTGTATCTAAAAAGAGATCCTCAACGCATTTTGTTAATATCCCGCAATCAGGGCATTCCATGAGAACATGTTCCTTTGAGGCATTTTGTCAAACAATTTAGGTCCCTAGTCTGTGCTTCCACATTTTACATATCCTCCCTTTGAGGCATTCTATCAAACAATTCAGGTCCCTTGTCTGTGCTTCCATATTTTACATATCCTCCCTTTGAGGCATTCTGTCAAACAATTTAGGTCCCTTGTCTGTGCTTCCACATTTTACATATCCTCCAAACAATTTTTGTAGGCATTCTATCAAATATATCCTTAAATCTTCTTTGAATCTCCACATTGGTTTTTACACCATAAATCCCTGCAACAACATTTAATTGTTTCACTTTTTCAAAGACATAATTATTTGAGGAATTTCTAGCAGCTTTTGTGTATTTCCACAAAAAATTATCTTCAAATTCTGGCAACTTTCTCCTTGCCATATTACTGTTTGTAAAACCACTTCCATTGCGGGAATCCTTAGTGTTCAGATTACCTGCTAAGTTTTGCAGTTTCCTACTAGACAACAAACTTTTGCAATCCCTTCCATAATGGGTTTGATGAAGCAGATGATTATATGCTTATCTTGAAGGGTTGTATTTAACACATCTAGGTTACAGTAAGAGGACAAAATTTCCAATTGAAATCATAGTGAAAAGGGTAGTAGTCATTTTTTCAAAATTAAGTTTTAGGCATGGGTATCTGGAATGCATAATGGGTTTTTAGTTTGCTGGTGAAATTGAAAGATTCTTGATGAGCCCATCAGGAATCAAGTCTTGCTAAGTGCAAGGCTCTACATTCAAAAGGGATGAGGTGAGGAGTGTGCCCCACAAATTTGGTGGAATGGATATCCTTCTATCCTTGGCTATTAGCCAAAGAGGTCCTCGTGCTCCCATATCAGATAGCAAAAATGAATTTGTGAACAAACCTCACAAAAACAATTAAACCAATGAGAATTTAATTACAAATGGTTTCTTCCATGGAGTGAAAATTTATTAATTGAAAGGCGCCCCGTGCTCCACATTGGGTAGATTTTTGAAGGGCAATGGTTATTTTCCATAGAAAACAACACCTAATAAAAAATACAAACTTGCATAACACAATTGTTTGTCAATGGAATTTTTTCATTTTTATAGCATTGAGAAGGTAAATTAAGAGGATCAAACCAATAGAAACTGCGTAAAAATCCATTGTGATTTACAGATTTTGTGTTTTTTATTAGATGCTATTTTGTTTGAAAAATAGACGACTCCTTTGTGACGTGCTAATCTGTAATACACAAGTTTATTGTTTTAGTTAATAAATTCATATTTTCAAAAGTTTAAGTTGGATGATCTTAAATGGGTGAACTTATGCAAGTGAATTTGTGGAGTAGATCCAGATCAAGAAGACTTATAAATGGAGTAAAATGTGCTCATTTCATCAAGAGCAGTTGATTTGTGCCAAAGAGGATGTACTGGATTTGAGTGATTTGTTGTTGTAGGTGCTTGCTAATGGATTCCTATCTTCAAGAGTATAGAAAAGAAGATTTCTTTTGTCTCTTTTCAAAATAGAGGGATGTGATTGAAAATGGACATAGAAACATCAAATAATGTTTCCAAAAATTGTTTTAAAACTATAATGTGAGAGACAAAAATATTTGTTAAAACATTTACAAGGCAGGTTTTATTTTGTCTTCCCCCCTAAATGCAATTATCCAGGCAGAGAAACTGTATTTTTTCTTTCCCAGGTAGATAAACAGAGTTACTAAATTTGGTTGAAGTGAAGAAGTGATAAGTGTTAAAATTGTTTCAGCTATCAAATGCCCACGTAATCTCTGCCTGTGGTGCTAGATAAATCTTCACCATTAATTATAAATTGAATCTTTTTTCCTTCTCTTTAAAAGGCAATGTTCTCTTAGTTGTAAAGGATGGATCAGAGAATTGTTTTACTAAAACTTTGTTGGAATCAATACAAGTATAAACATTATTTTTAGTGTTATCTTGTCATTCCAAAGTGTTTACATTGTTCTCTTTTCATCATTAATAATGTTCAGTTCCAATATAAATGGATTGTCAAAGTATTTGATCAATCTAGGCTAGTTTGAACTCTACCACATTTTTATAATTCAATTGTAGATGTTAGGTTGGTTTGAACTCTACTATTTTTCTATAATTCAATTGTAGATGTTTGTTGATTTTGTGTCGTGTATGGGGAATATTAACATTTTCAAAATATTTCTTTCTTTCTTTCTTGAAGACTGCATCAATTTTGTGTAATTGTGAGTTTTTTTTTATGATGAAGCATAAATTGGACCCTTGACAATTGACAATTTATCTACCTGAAGCATCAAGTTATCTCTATAATTATTCCTAGGAATGTGTTTTCCATCTACAATCCATAATGATGAAAAAATCATCTCGCTTAGAACTTATATCTGAGTTTATGAAAACCAATTTTGAATTCTTTGAAGTTATTCATGTGGTTGGTATTTTCGAATTGAGGTGATGTGATCATCTAAGGGGTTTGGAAGGAACTCGATGTTTCCATTTAGCCTTGCTAGATGATGGAGTTTCTCTCCTTCTCTTAGCTATGGATGTCATTGGTGTTGTTGGTTGAGAGGAAACACTAGGTGAAGGCATTGTAGGTCAAAAAGACACATTGGATGAAGGCACTTGTTTGGGATAATTCTCTTAAATAAGGGATGTTCAAAATGTGTTACATATAGAAGAGTTGGTGGCACATTCCTTAGACTAGAAATATGAGTAAGAGAAACCTCATTGAGAAAGGCTACATTTTCAAGAGAATATGCATGCTCAAGAGAGGTTGTGTGCATCAAAAAGACTTCATTTTCCCTCCTTTCTTCCTCATTTCATTCTTCTACCTCTCAAACTCTAATTATTCTAGCTCACTTAAATCTTATTCACCATACATGAGGCCCAATGTTCACCCTATGCTTCAAACCATCTAAATCCATAAATGTCTTGAATGTTAAAACTTATTTTATTGAATTGGTTATTGGTTCTCTATTATCTCTAGTGACTACTAGTTCATGAGAAAGTGTTTTGATTGAAGCATTTCTATTGGTATAATTCAAAAGTACAAGATAGCTAGAGATATGATAATTGGCAATGACTACATGTGCAGTTAGAGGTATAATTATCATAAGTATAAGGTGGCAAATTAGCCTAAATATAAAATTGTAGCACATACTAGATTATAAATTTACTTTCCCCCAAATAAAATGTATATTTTTCTTCAAATAGAAAATGACTGCATAATTACAATGAGGGGTGATGACATGGGTTATTAAATAAAGTACTAGAAATAATTATGATAATTATTATAAGTAAATATAATGTATATTAAATAAATTAATGAAAGTGTAATAAATATATTGAAATCATAAAGAAAAATACCATTTACCATGTGTGTAAGAGATTGTTGAGACATTTTTGGTAGATATTTTTTTTATATGAATGGATGGGATACCAAAAGTCTATTATATATAGCATATGATGCCAAAAATTTAGCATCACTATGGAAATGAAGTGACAATTGATATACAATCTCAAAAATCAATGGTGAGATGTTGTATATGAGATGATACCAATGACTTGAGTAGATAGTGACCACAAAAGGTGAAACTATAGTTGCGTCATGTAGTGGTTACATCAATCATCAAAGTAGATTATTGGTAATAGTGGCAATGGTATCATAATGATAGTTTTTTAAGATGGCATCTACATGTATCATGGCTACAAATTCAACTAGAGATGAAGGCACGTGCCTCGATTATAGGTCCCTTGTCTAGTGGCTACATGTAATGTTGCAACAAGTCCTTCAATCAATGGCTATGAGTACTACTTCTATAGGTCCCTTGAGAAATGGTTGTAAGGACCATTGAGTCTAGAAATTATATTGATATGATAGATCCAACAACGCTCAAAGGTTTTCACTAAAGGAATTATTATTACTGATATAAAGGATGTAAATAATACTTGTGGGACACCAAGGTTCAAGAAAAGTATCTCATCCCCAAATTTCACATATAGATGGATTGTTGATGTTGTAGGATTGGAAGTAGTTGAACAAGTAAACTACAGTAGGAATATTTCTTAGTCTAGTGGCTTCGGATATAACTTTAAGTAGTGTCCATTGACCATTAGAGAAAATATGGTTGGATCAATGTTGTTAATTTGATTGTACCATTTGGATAGACCTCTTTAGTATCACAAGGTCCCAATCATCTAGTTTATAATTCTCTTTATTATCTTTAAAAGTTGAGTCGTATATATGGTCCAATCACCTTTTTAAAACGTCTTTGATTTGATAAATTGGTCATGCCACCTTATCGTTTACTTCTAAACTATTTTAGTATGATGAATATCCTCTCTCCTCATTTCATCATAGTTACATGATCATTTCTTTTTGTGCTACAAATAATTTCATGCCTAATTGAAGTGTTGTTTCTACGGTCTTATATTCAAAATTAATTGCAAAGATAGATTTCATGGCATAAGCCACTCATAGGATGTGAAACTCATTATAATTTTCCAAATAGTTTTAAAATTGTTATCTCTAAGCTCATTTGCCAAGGTAAGAAGTTGTTCTCTCATTATGATCATTGGGTGGCTTCTAATTGGAAGATTCAATTTGATATATCTTGAGCTTTTAGGCCTATTAAATCTCCCAGAGATAATGTTTATTGGAATCTTCCTCCTTATAGTTGGGTGAAAGTTAACTTTTATGGGGTGGCTAAGGGAAACCCTGGGCCATCTGGGTGTGGGGGAGTGGTTAGAGATGATAATGGTAGGTTCCTCTCAGTAGTGCCACTCCCCTTGGGATGCCAGACAAACCACCTTGTTGAAGTTGTTGCTCCCTATTGTCATTTAAGCATTGCTATACTTCTTAATAACAAGATAGAGTGGTTAGAAGGAGACTCAAACAACATTATACAATGTCTTAAGGGCATTCAAAAACCTTCATGGACCATGGAAAAGTAGATTAATAAATCTTTGGAAATTTTAAATTCATTTGAAAATGTTCATATTTCTCATGCCTTATGTGCAGCCAATAGAGTGGCAGACTTTTTTGCTAATGAGAGGGTTCATGCTAATAAGCAAGTGACTTGGCACTTTGGAGATCATGTGCCAGAAGTGTCCAACTTCATATTCTTCAATGACGTGGTTGTCATTTTTAGCAGTAATTTCTATTATTATATGGAGTTGGGTGGATGTAAAGAGACTTTTCAGACTTGATTTTTGTTGTCCTTCTCATGCTTTCTGGGTGTCTACTGCTTTAATTGGGTTTGCCTTTGTTTCGGCTCTTCTCCCCTTGACTGATAATTCAAGAGACTGTTTGAAGATGGGTGAAGAAAGAAAAAGAATTGAACCCATAAACTACAATGAGTTCAAGAACAATGCTACAATTTGGAGAATTCTGAAGTGGGGAGGTGTTGCCCCCTTCTTTGAGAAGCTCCATGGTTTTGACCCCAAAATTATTGCTAAATTTTCTAAGGGATGGAAAGATGTGAGAATTTTTCTTTGGGAGAAATTTTGACATTGATGAGCATTTCATTGCAAAAGTTACTAGGTTGTCAACTGAAGGGGCCAAGGTGTTTGGGACAGGAAATTTTTGGAGGTGACTATCAAGAAATTCCCCAAAGAGGAGGAGGGGAAAAACATGGTTAAAGCATCCAAGAGTGTATGACATCAGCCAAATTAAGTCTATGTGGCGAGCTATGCTCAAGGTACTCATGAGATATTTTTCTATGGATGGTCTTTACACTAGGATTTTTGGTCATCACTTTATGTTGCTTAATCATTTCATGCATAAAGTAAAATTTTATTTTCCATTCTATTTGCTATCCTCAATTAATGCTAGTATCAAGGATCATAGGAAAGATCTTAAGAAAAATCTAGTGCTCCATTATGGTTTGTTGTTCTTGATTTATGAATATTGTAATGAGGAGTTTCTTTGAGGAAGAGGACTCTACGAATCGTTTTACTAAAGGGGATGATTGGCAAACCAAGGATGATGAGTTTGAGCTGGAGTTTGAGGTAAATAAAAAGGGGTCTGTAGTGCCCCTCCTTGATTCATCTTGTCTTTTTGTACATCAAAGGAATATATTGATCTAGCTTAGTCTACTTCATGATACGATGTGTTCATTATTCATGATGGATCATATTGCTTATGGGATTTTGATGACATTATGATTACGCTAACCCTACTCTATGATTATGATGACTAAGTTGATGCTACGATGTTTGTGATTGTCTTATAGTGTCTTCATGATTAGAGACGATGTCATACCACTCATTGTGAGCACGATATGATGTTGCGATTCTCTATCACTTGCCTAATTATTTATGATGTATATATGTTGTATTGCATTTAATGGTGGATGCAGGATTGCAGGTACCAGACATCGACTCCACCTGGTCTCACAGGTCTAAGTGTGTATTTATCCCAATGGAAAGTTGTTGGAGATGGCATGTGTTTCCCTCTCATACTCTAGGCTTAAGTTGATACCCTTGTCAATTAGTGTCATGGCTTGAGTCATTGGTCTGCGCCATGTGGTATGTTGTTCAAGCTTATGTCAGGTTGCCTTGTGAGTTTGTGATTATTTATTAATTAATAATTAATCGGTTTGTATAGTTTATAAATATTAAATTAAATCAATGGATGACATTAATATTTAATATCAATGTGTGATTGTCATTATTATTAGAAATTAACATTCATTAATGTTTATTTTATGGATTTATATTTTATTGGTTATTTGGAATTATGAAAATTAATTAATCAATTACTACATATAGCCCATTGGCGTAAATTATTAAATAATGGCTAGTACGAATACTATATATATATATATATATATACTAGGAGTTTATAATTAATTAATAATTAACTGGTGGAATTATATTAGTTGAGCATTTATGCTTATCAGTACATCCATTTATTTATTATTTATTTGATTATTTTATATGTATGTGGGAGATATTTATAGTATTGAGATGGCTAGAGCATTTATATGTATCTGTACATTTAATTATTTGCTTATTGTTTATCTATTTATTTATTTTTGGCTCATCTATTTATTGATTATTTATTATTTATTTATATTGGTTTTGATTTATTATTTGAGCTTTTGATTTATTGGATTATTATTTATTTATTTATTGTTTAATTACTGGATGGGTATTTATGCATGTCCGTACTTTTATTTAGTTATTTATCTTCTTTATTGTTTATTTATTTATTGTTGGGTTATTTATTGTTTATCTAACTATTTATTGTTTTGATTATTTATTTATTGCATTGTTGTTTTATTTATTTGTTATTATTTATGTACCTATCCCTTGTTATGGTTGGCCCTCTCGGGAGTTCTGATTGTGAGGATAATATTGTTTATATTATTTGTGGTTTTATATTTAATTGGAGCATTTATTTATATTGCCTTTGATTTATTTTATTGGGCTTTAATTTATTATTGTTATTATATTATTATTACATTCTCTTTGTTACTAATTGAGTAATTAAATATTATGTTTATACATACCCTATTATTTATTTAGTTGAGATTTGAGGGTAAGTAAATAATATTATTTATATTCTTACCTTGATTTTTGGAAGGGGGGGTTGGTATAGAATATATTTTATTGGAATATTTTGATTAGCGGATCATATTCTTTTGTATTTTTTAATGAGATTCTATTTATTGTCTTTGTGAGCATTTTTGTGAGTGTACTTTTGGATATCTTTCTGCGACTTTTGGACTTTCGAGTTGCTTGGTTGGGTTGGATTTTGGAAAGCTTGCTAGTTTGGATTTTTGCTCTTCTACGATTGCATTAATATCACTCTATTTCTAGGTTGGAGATCTTTTTTCATTCTGCATTTTGATTTTGAAAAGAGTTGTTTTCTTCATGACTGTTAAAAGATTATTTTGGGGAATTTAGGGAGTGATTTCAGTTATCTATTATTGGTTCTTGAAAGAAATTATAGTGGTAATTCTTTTAAGTTGTAAATTGTGATTGTGATTTTGGGTATTGTTGGAAATGGTTATGGGAGATGTCTTCTTGTCTAAATTAATTTATTGTATGATATTCTATTCCGTTGTTTATTTTTGTTGAGACTTTAATGGCTCGTGTATATCCTATTTTAGGTTCTCATAGTGTTTGGAGTCCTTATGTTATGATCTGCATTTGTATGGTTGTCTTTGTGACACATTTTTGTTCATGTATTCGTCGATTCAAGGTTTACTGTTGGATAAATGGTCTTGTTGATCTTATGTGAACCCTATTATGCATTTGTGTTGGTCTTGTATGAGTGTTGGATCAATCTCAAACCCTGCTTATGCCTTTGCCCGAATCTGGGCATGATTGATTGCTTTTTTCTCTCGTTTTTCCCAAATGTTGCACCCAGTACAAAAGCACTAATCTGGTCTATAAAGGCACCATTTTAGACAATAATAGCGCCAAAACTGAGACAATAGCTCCAAGGCAGAATCAGTATATTTATGGGTTGTATTTTGATGTCCGGGTTGACTTTTCTTGTTGATTTTGGACTCCAAAGGCTAGGTTTTGTTGTATTGATGTTTTTTGGGCACTACTATATGCTTTTGTGGTATGTTTGCTCCAACAAGTATTTTGCACTTGTCTATTGAGGTTTGCAAATTTTCTGAAGAACGATGTATGTATTCCTTGTTGTTGAGGATGAGTTTATGCAACTCCAGTGAGAGGGTTTGTTGTACCTCACTATTGAGGACTATGTGATATCATTGGATTCATATTCTTTCCCTTTCTATATGTTTATATCTCTTTGAGGCTCTCTTTATTTTTGCATTATGATGTTTTGAGCTTATGGCATGATTCTATTGGAATCCAATAACACTGAGAGGGGGGTGAACTAGTGTTATACTGGAAAGATCTATTTTAGCCTTATTGAAGCATGCATGCACCAACTGGTATACTGATACATACAGAATTGAAAGAAGTAAAGCAACCAATAAGTCAATCACATAAATGAACACCATAACACACAAAATTATACATGGAAAACCTCAAAGAGGAAAAACCATGGTGGGATTTGTGACCCACAATATGAATCCACTAGCCATATGAAGAGATATTACAAAATATAAGAGGTCTGCACTTGCATGAAGGCTTACAGCCTAGAGTACACTGCTCAATCACAAAAGGAGCCTCACTAACTACATATAAATCCATACTACAATCCGGAGAAGTGTTTGAACTACTAAGATAACATCTTCTATGCCTGAGTACAGTTTCGGTTAAGATCTGTCTATTCTGGTCTAAAACCCTAAACCCTTTACTAGAATAACCCTTACATAAATATCCTCACATACATGATCTCTCAGATATATTTCACATCATATCACATCCACATATTCCATAATCTTTTATATGTCAAAAATGATCTAATCCAACTAACCTATATACCCTATACAACTTGTCATGCCTTATGTCGGCTTACAAAGATATTTACAATATCAAATTACATGTTGACTAGATAACATAAATACATGAATATCAAAATGAATTGTCGATGCCAGATCCAACAAAGGTCAGCCTCCAATACCGATAACCATATTCTAAACCATGTCAGCCTACATTGACGGTAACCAAAGAAATCATTCTATCTTGTTGGTGACGGTGTCGGTGAAGTGCCTACCGGTGAACAACTGAACCAAAACATGAATCCGAAACAAGACAACACATTGCTATCAATGACAACATAGTGAAACCAACCAATTGAGTATCAATTGCTAACATTTTCTTATTATATGGAATTGTATGTATGTGCATAAGTTATCTTTATGATTTAGTTTGTATCAATTTTGTGATGCAATTTTGGATGCTTCCCATATTTAGTTTCATGTTGTTGTAAGATGTATCTTGTTATGTTTTTTCCCTATGGTCTTGGTCCATGTTTGGGAGAGTGGGTTCTTGCATGCGTTGGACCTAGGTTATGAGCACTAGATCTCTAGGAAGGCAGTCTAGACCTATGGAACCACATGAAGAGTTTATGGTTTAATTACAAGTGATAAAATGACTAATAATTTATTAGTGGGTTGGGTATTTAGGAATACACCTAATCAAGATAAAGAAAATGATGTTGTATGCCCCAATTGGACAAATCCGAGGAGAGGGTTTTGGGATCCTAGATTGGGAAGACCGTTGGAGTGGTAGACCCGATCTCCCTTGAGTGACTCCAAGGTGGAGACAAATGCCACATGAGGTTAGCATGTGATGACACTATACCCCACATGTGTCCATTATCCATAAGCCTTGATTTGTTGATTATGCCTCTGGAAGTTGATTGCTTTGATTTAGCCATGTGATGTATTTTGATGTTGTATTCATGTGTTGGAGATTGTGGTGTCATGTTGTATCCTTTGGTTGTTAGGTGTCAGCTTAGGTCTTGAGTGTGAGTTGGAACCTTATGTCATCTCCTAGCATGAGGGGTGGTTCCTATTTGGTTCCACATGGTTAGGTGGTTTGATGCCTTCTACCATTGGGACATTCTTCTTGGATGTTAGCGTGCGTGGATTAGATTCTTGGATTCTTCATGTGATTATTCTTTGGAGTTGATTTCTATCTACATGGAAAAGAAGACATTGTATCATAATGCTTTATATTTGTAAAAGAGATTATGTATCCTTATGTTATGTATCTTCTAACGATTGCTAATGTAATTGAAAAAGAGAAATGATGTAGTAGTAGGAGAAGATCTTATGGAATATTCATTGATGTATTGGATACTCGTTTATGTAATGTTAGAGTATAGTTTTATGTGAAAGAAAGAGATAGTATTTGTATGTTTGTATTGTGTGAAATTGTAAGATGGATTGTATGTATGACCTTAAGGAAATTTAAGATGAAATATTAGTAGTTGCTATTATAGACTTTGTTTAAGTAATGAAAATAATTTAGGTGTGGTGGATTATGTTGCTTAGGAGATTGAGCTTCTTGTCTTAGAGATTTGTAGTAAAAATTTAAAGGATATTCTAGTCTTTTTAAAGAGAATGGTTATATTATCTATGTTGCTTTTATGATGAATGGAAGATTGGATATTAGGAGTATTTGATTTGGTAGGTTTCAAAAGAATCTAAAAGGACATGTTAGGTGATTAAATTATACTTATGTGTTATTGATTTGATGTAGTTGAATGAAAAGTAAATGGATATTTTGTTTGATTGTCTTTAATATTCTAAAGGAATATTGATGTGTTAGTACTATGTCAAGTAGTGACATTGAGATAGCCTAGGGAATGGATATGTAATATATGGTTTAATTATAGAGTTAAGTTAATGATTGAAAGGATATTCTGCTTGCATAATATGGTTTCATGGTTATGTTCATGTTGATTCATGTAATCATGTATATAGTTATTGATGCATTGATGATTATTGGTAGTAATGTTGTATTCTAGATGTTAGTGTTAGCATTGTAGTGGAGATTAATTTAAAAGGAAAAAAAAATATCTCTTTTGTTAGTAGATTTTGGTTTATTCTTCTAGGTTATTTTGGCGGATATTACAAGGTCTAATGTATCAAAGCTTGTGAGGAATAAATTCCTTGTTTCTAGGAACAAATCTATGGCTGACCCGTGTGTTCATAGTATTTCTCAAGAGTTTGCACCTAGCACCAATAGGGAAGGGAGACCCTCCTTCCCGAGGGACCTCAATGTCGATTCTCCTTTCCTTAACCTTGATCAAGAAAACCCTAACGATGTGTTGGCTATAGCCCATAATGCAGCAGTTGATAATTTCAGAATGAATAAATGGATATTTTATGAAATTAAGGATATCAATCTCAAGCTCTGTTCGGCCCGTAGCAAAGAGGAAAGAAGTAGTGAGGGCATGTGGAGTGAGGATGAAAAGAAGTATATTGTTGATTCTTTGCAAAAGACCATGAAAAATGTAGAAGTTTTAAAAATTATTATAAAGGAAGAATTCAATACCTAAAGAACAAGTTTTAAAATATCAATGACAACCTCATCTCCCTTGTTACTTTTAGCCATAGAGTGGTCAAGAATTCAATTGATAGTTTTAATACCCCAGTTGGAAAATTGGAAAAATCTAAGAAGAAAGGGGTTGTGGTGGATGTTGAAGCGTTGGACAAGATGAAGGGGCAGGAGGAGGATAAAGGTCCATGCAAGCACACTAGAGAAAATTTGAAAAGATATATAGAGCAATTGTCTCAAGACATCCAAGACTTGAAGAAAATCACCCTCAGTATGACTCGACTGGAAGTCGGGGCTGTGGAGGCTCTCAAGAAATTAAAATAAGCTTTTTTGGTTTTTTGTTGTTCTATCTTTTCTGGCTTATATTTTGATGATGGTTTGCTACCAGTTTACTAGTTTTAATTTCTATGGCAGCTTAATGTAAAATGGGTTTCGATTTCCTTCAAAACTTGTTTGAACCTTAATAAAAAACAAAGAGATGTAAATGTAGATTCAAGTAATGATGAAACACCTAAAATGCACGTTGATAAATTTAATGAAAACTCAACAAAGGTAGATTATTGATAGACGTATCTAGGATAGGTGGAAATCTATGTACGTTTACCACTAATTAGGGATTTTATGTATAGAAGCTTTGATGTATTTGAATGTGAAATTAGATAAATAATTTAAATACAAGTCTACATAAAGATTTGAAGAAGGTGAGATATGTATGTGGCAAATTGAAAAGGCAAATGTTTTTGTGTTGGCTTCATATCTAGAAGGGTAAAATTTGAGCTTGAAACAAAATAGTTACCAAGTTTTTAAAGAATTTTTTTCCACAAATGATGAGTCATTTTATAAAATTAAACAAAATTAAGACTAAAAGATATATGAGTGACGTAAAGACTATTATTAAAATTATATTGATTGACCATTCATTTTAGTCATATAAAATATTGTGTAGACAATTTAGTCTCAAGTTATATGAATGGATTGTGTATTTCAATACAATATAAATTTGAAATAATAGATTTAATAATAATTGTCTATTAGTGTTTGTTGAATTTTCTTGTGGAAGATGAGCCCTAGGTAATTAATGGTGACAAAATAAAGAAAGAACACATACATTAGAGATAATCCAATACATTATACGATCAATATCTTATGCAAAGAGAAAAATCATTTTGAGGAAGAGGAAATAAATGAGGTAGATACTTTTTTTTAAAATTCTTAGATGTGGAGAAATGAATAGAGCATATGAGTTCTCACATATATATCAAAAAAACATTATGCACAAAATAGAGGCTTGCAACCATGTTGCATAATAAAACGTAGAGAGTAGCACATCATTTAGTTGTATAAAAGATCCAAAGTGGTGAATCTTTCATCATGAAGCAAGTCTTCTTGAATCTCACAAAATAAGAAAATGTGTTCTTGTAGAGATAATTTGTATAAAATATATGCAAATATAGAGCTAAGTATTGCAAAGTAATTATTGATAGTGGTAGCATGGACAGTCTTATTTCTATGAGATGGTAGAGAAGCTTGGTTTAAAGAGGGTTGAAAGTCAAAATCCATATAAGATGTCTTATTTATTGAAGGGACTTCATTTTTTGGTGAATGGATAATGTATTATCAAATTTAAAATAGGTAAATACAAAGATGGGGTCCTATGTGACGTCATGAAATTGGATTATTGTCATGTATTATTATGTAGGCCTTGGTAATTTGATAGGAAAGCGCTACATGAAAAAAATTACTTATACCTTTTGTGGAAGGATAGTTAAGAAGTACACTCTAAATATTTTTAAGATAATAATGTAGAGATAGAAAGTATATCAAAGTATTGGTGATAGGAAAATGGTTCTTGAATGAATCCAAGGACTGAGAATGTTTGGTGATTGTGTGAGATGTAAGAACACAAGACATAAAAGAATATGTCACATGAAGTGAAGGAAATATTAGATGAATATAAGGACATCATGTCAAATAATATTCAAGATGGCTTACCACCTATACACATCATAGGTCATAAGATGAATATAATCCTTAGATCTAGTTTTCCAAACAAAACAACATATAGGATAACATTTTAGGAGAATGAGGAGGTGAAGAAGAAATTTAAATAATTTATTTTAAAGAGGTTAATTAGGGAAATGTTTAGGTCATTTATTGTACCTATTGGTCTAGTGCCATAGAAATAAAAAAGATGATAGTGCATTGATTTTAAAGAAATGAATAAAATCACCATTAAATACACATTCCCATTGTTATGCATGGATGAGTTAATGAATTGTTTGACTAGAGTGAGATACTTCCCTAAAATAGACTTGAAAAGTGTATACCTTCAAACTAGGATTGGGGAAGATGATGAATGTAATATTAATTTCAAAATAAAGGAAGGATTATATGAATGCCCAGTGATGTCTTTTGGTCTAATGAACACACCAATCCCATTAATGTGATTGATGAGTAATATACTAGAGTATTCTCTAGGTAAATTTGTCATTGTATATTTATATGGTATTTTAATTTTTAGTAGGGAAAAGGAAGAAAAATCATTCAACATTATGTGTTACATGTTTGTAGGAGAATTTGATTATAAATTTGAATTAAAATATAGCTTTACGAAGATAGAATTTCGGTAAGTGATATATGTGATATACTAAGAAGGACTAAAATTTAGAAAGTGAAAGCTAATATTTAAATATGATCATCAAAGGATACAAGGTTTGGATGGTTGTTAATTTGACCCCTTTTCCTAGACTATAAAAATGTTATTAGAGAAAGGCTTTCTTTGTGGGATGTATGTTGTGAAGTTCTAGCTAGGTTATTATAGGTGTAAGAAAGAATCTTGTAGTTATAGAAGGTGATGTAAAAAATGGTGTTAGAGAGGTTGTTTCTCGAACAAAATAATATTTTAGTGTCCTTACGTGGAGGAGTACACTAGGTATAAGGTATAGGAATGTCCTTCATTTATTAGGTAGTGGTAGAGGAGGTTTGATAGCATACACATTCCACTAGTATTGTTGAGTAGAAGACATGCAAATTGTTTAAGAAAAAAACAATGTAAATTAGAGTGTGATAGAATATGTATTATAGAAAGAGATCTAGAATGGTCTAGAGAAGGCTTGTGACATTGTAATCACAAAGAGGATAGAGAAGGATCATTAATAGAAGGCTCCATATATGTTTAAAATATTGAGAGTAAAGGTAGATAATTCAAATGAGAGAAGAGCGTGGAAAAAATTGAACAAATAAGAAAAAGGGGTAACAATGTAAGAAGTGGAGGTGTAATTTATTGATCTAGAGGAAAGAAGTGTTGTAGAAAAAGTAACTTTAGACGATGAAATAAACTTGAAAGCTAAAATTATGGTCTATGAGGATCATATTTGAAAGAGAAATAGGTGAAGGTGAAGAGAATCTTGTAGTAGAAGATGAGGTAAGATAAATAGGGATGTTGTTGGAGAGAGATTTCTTAGATTTACTAAATGAGAAAGAATGAGGTATTTAGGTAGTGGAAGAAGAGATCCTCTTCATGGACTGTCATGCCCAGACTTTTGGGCAAAACACAACCGCCAATTTTTTTTTTTAAACACTTAATTACATGCATTCATTCGCTTAAATAGTTGTGACAACTTAACAAGTTGTTCCAAACGAAATCTTAATTGATATTAAATACTAACATAACAATTATGATAATTACTATTATCAAGCGGAACAAATAAATTTCATGAGGGTGTTATTAAATTCTCTCGAAAGTCCCTTTCTTTTCAGTTTCGCTTATTAGTACTTATCTAGATCCATTTCTACTAAACAAACAGCAATATCATTACCGGGTTTGATATCAATTATTTACTAAATGTTAACACTATTGCTATTTCATTTCATTATTATTGCCTAATTGAGTAGCTTCAATTAAGGTGTCAAACATCAGTACAATAATTAAATTATCAAGTAAAAGTATCCACTTGGGTTAGCTAGGTTCGCAAGACTTAGTCCCTAAATTTTATTATAGAGAAATTATATTGCGCCATTACAATATCATCTTAAATTAAATATTTTTACTATATTGAATCATTTCATTTAATTATAAAAATAAAACCATTTAGATCTCTAAAATGTAATTATATAATTTGAATCAAGTGCGGAACACTAAAAGATTTATTGGTTATCTCATCGTGCTTAATCACAAAATTAATTAAATCATTTAATTGACGTAGATAAAGTTAATCTCCAATAACCAATAATTGATTTTAGGAAACTAATTAAGTTAGTCCTAGCACTTAGTTTATAATGTCTAAAATTCTTTTATTTCAATAATCACAAAGTGCTTAAATTAAATTGACTAAAGGGTCGATTAAATGCATAACGAAAATCATCCTATAAAATATCTTAGATCTACAATATTCCCCCTTAAACAGACATTATAATTTTTAAATTATAATACATATTAAAATATGTAATAAAATTATGAAATTCTTATATATATTTAATAAATTGTATAAATATTCTTCCTAAACCAATATTATTGGAATACCCATGAGCAACCCTAACTAAATTTGTATATAATATTAAAATGCCTACATTCCAAGAAAAACCTTACCTTTCTTTATACTACCCTAGCCCTACCCGGGCTAGGGTTTAACTTTTATCTTTTTCTTTGTAGGGTGGTGACGATGGATCACGCAGGGCCGAATGGAGATAATGGTGGGGCTGCAGCATGAAAAGGAGGGTGGAAGCCAAGGGGGACGGGCTGGCCGCCACTGTGGCCGCGGCTCGCAGCCCCGGTGGCGCCGTGCTGTGGAGCGCCGCTCACCCTGTTAGAGGGGAAGGGGGGGCCGCCCTGCGGGAAAATCCATAGGGGCCGAGCCCCTTCCCAAGGTAATATATTTTTTAAATTTGTTTTAAAATATATATATTTTTTATAAAACAATAAATATAATTATATATATATATATATATATAATTATATTATTAATATATTTTGGATTTAAATATAAATAAATATATATATGTATATATATTTATTTACATACACATTTTGGATGCTCTTTAGATTTAGGGCTATATTTATTTACGCAATATATATATTATTTTACCTTCCAAAAAATATAGAACAATCCTCAGATTTAAATCAAAGTATTGTTTTTTTTTCATTTTTTTTTTTGTTTTAATCTCCAAGTTGTTATAAATCTGAGATAATTTATTTATCCTTAGATTCATTTTAAACAAATGATAGAATTCATTATATACACAACATCTAAATAAAAAGAATATTAATTAAATTAGATAGGCTATTTAACTTTAGGTTTCATATTCTGCAAATAAATTATTGATTGACAGAATTCAATAAGAATAAAACATAATCTATATGAATTTGATATTATTTAAATTAAGTAGACAAATCAACTATAGATTTTTTTTTATTATTATTATTTATTTTCTGCAAATTAGTAAAATGACAGAATTAAATAAAATGATACAGCAACGGCTAGATAACATTGAAATAATACTTAGAGTTAGACATTTTTTTTTTTGATTTATTTTCTGTGAATAAATAAAAATAACAAAGTTTAATTAAATATATACAACAACTTCATTAACCTCGATTACTTTAATTAAACTTAAAGATATGCTTAAGGAAATACCTGAACAATTATTTCCATAGTAACTTGCATGCAATCATTTAAAACCTCAAGAACAATACAAAGAATAATCTCAACATAAATAACTCATTTGCAACCAGAAGATACTTAAATAAAATAATATATTTCCTTTGAGTATATTTAAAATGCATTATAGACAACCTTACAAATGGATCTCTTATTTCTATTAAACGAGGATCTTAAAGAATGATAGATATTTTTCCTTTCCAAAAATAGATACAACATAGTTTTCTTTTCACACTGCTGCAACTTAAAATATAAGTTATTCTATTTCCAATTCTTTTTCTGCAAAACATAAGTCCAGCAACTTTTACTTGTCCTTTCCTTTTCTTCCAACATCCTGCAAAAATTCATGGGCTATGACCATGGAGTGCTCACCTCCTAGCCTAGGCTAACTAGTAGCCACCCCCGAGCTCGGAGAACCAAGCCCTAGACAGGTAACACACATGCAGACACAAAAGACAAGGGAAAACTCAATCTCAAACACAATCCCAACCCAGGCTACACTGCACCACACATTTGTGATGTCTTTTCAAGGGTGGTAGTGGACCAAGTACCCTGAGGAGACTGCAAGTATGGTAAAACATATAGCCACCTCATGGCAAACCAAAACATATAGCCACCTCATGGAGAACCAAATACATCAAGTATAACAACCCCACTTTCCTTATGCCCCCCAAGGCACTCATGCCTTATTTCCCTCCTTATGACCCCCAATGCATAAACAAGCCATGTAGCAAGGGTCACATAAAATCCCGTGTGATCACTCTCATAACAAGAGCCTCTCACTCGAGGGTTGTCACTTCTACCACCCACAAGACCATCCTCTCTCCCAAGAGTAGGAGGTCTTTATTACTCCCAAAACACATAAATTGCATAAGCACAAAACACCAAATAAATTTCCAAGGAATACATGCAAGGAAAAACTAGCCTTTAACACAAGCAATTCTTTTAATACAACATGCAATAAGAAAACATTACAAGAAAGTAGAACCAACCTTAAACTACCCAAAGGTATGCTAGTTTTGTTGAGGATGAGCAACCCAATTCCACAAGCCTTTTCTTTCTACCCTTAGCCAAATTCTCCAATCCCAAATCTATCTTTTTTCTTTTCAAAATTCTTTTGTCTCCAAAAATGGAGAGTGGGTGATTACCCACAAAATCTCCCTTTCTTGCTTAAGAAGACACTAGTCAGAGTTCTCACCAGTTTCTAAAACTGAAAAGGAAGGTAAAGTAAAATGGGAAAAGGGAACTTTCATTCAAAAAGGAAGGTTAACAACTTAGCTCAAGCCTTCTAATTTCCATTTTTGCACAACTTAGAAAAGCCGCTTTTTAGGGTGTCTAAATGGTCACATGAGAGTTGATGTAATGCCCCACCAGAAACCCTAAAAAAAACATCACAATCTATGCAACTAAGGGGGAAACAAATTTTTTTTTAAAGAACAAGTGCGTGTATTAAATCATTGCACACCTAATAATACAGCGGAAGTCTAACTCCTGAATTTCCTAAGGGTTACCAACGAAGATTACTTCATAATGATATTAACACCACGGGAAAACCTATTGTTCAACTTTAGAGGAAAATTAAATGTTAAGATAAAATATCCACCATGAAAGAATTCAAAGTACTTCAAATCAATCATATAATATTTACCAAAGAATTAAGTAATTGAAATAGCATACATTCAAATGTTTCTCTGCTTACAATATTCAATAATACATATTTTCAAAAATTACATCATGAATTAAAATGTTACAAAATAAAGGTTACATAAAAGTTCCGATACAAGACCTCAAGTTTCCAACTAAACTATGGTGACGAACAAAAGATGGTCCATGAACTACGAACCAAGAACATCAGCGAAGCCCTTCCTCGCCTGAAGATACATTTCAGTACATCCGATGGGAAGTGACACTACCACCCGACCATGTGATTCCAAAAAGGAACCACCCCACTGTGCTGGAGATAGTAGATAACCCTCAAGCAAGCAAAATAAGACAAGTACGAAAGGACTACATGACTCCACACACATCCATGTGACTCAACTCACAAAACACTAGTGACTCTAAGGAGAAAGTGTCATCACATGTCTTATGGTGGATACCATGGTACAACCTCCATTGGTCCCGACCCCCATCCTGGGATATCTTGGTAACCTCTCCCGAACCTCCGATTTCAACTAAGTCTCATGCGGACCCTACCAATCCTTTCATGAAGACAAGGTGGTAAGTTTGCCATTCTAGGCCTTCTCGCTACATTATGAGCCCTGTACTAGCACTCACCTATGAGTAAGGCACATTATTTTATTTAACATTTATTCTACCCTCCCATAATCATTTATTAGGTTATCACTTTCTTAACCAACTTCCGACGGGTTATCCTGTCACCACTTTGGGCACGGCCCCCGCTCGAAAGCCACTCTCTCTCTTAGGACACTACAGGATAGTTCTCTCTACGGAATTCTATGGCGACACAGATAGCCATACCTAATCCTGACATACCTCAGATGAAAGATACATAATTACTAACTTAAGGTTGACCATTTGGACCAACTCACAATGGCTCATTTCCTTAAGGTTATACATCTAAATATCTAGCCAAAACATAGTAACACAGGACATACTGACAACATGACTCAATGTACTTAACTGCAACCACCATATAAACAAGGCAATCTTACGTAAAAACATCTAACACACAACTAACTTGCAGTACGATTATACGTTGCCAAGACACGAAGAATAGTTTAGGTGGCATAACTCAGAATTTAACACTTAATAACATGTTTAAGAGTTCAATTACTCTTGTTAACTACTATAGGTAAGCAACCTCAATAATTTCCACTCATACCATAAATTAAGATCAAAATAGATATATTTATTTCTTCAAAGAAGTCTTACAAGAAGACATAATACATTTCTCAATAGAATAATGTCTTTTTTTTTATTTTTTTTAGACACTAGAGGGAATACAATGTGTTACATCACTCTTTCGGGAAAAATGGAGAAGTGCACTCATCAAACTCTATAGGATCTAAAGGAGTATAACCTTCAGATTTGCTATCACTTAGGGGAAAATATCCCACGGACTCATTATCACTTAAGGGGGTATACCCCTCCGATGAGTCAGAACTTATAACTATCGGCCTTACTGGCGAGCACTCTAGCTTAGGTTCTTTTCCTTTTTCAACAGTAACTTCTATAGTTGGACTTTGAGTAGGACCTTTTTCTATCTCTTTGCTCTCTTCATGAGCTGGGTTCTCTTCAGTAGGGTTGTCATCCACAACAGGCTTGATAGGTGTCAGAGAATCTTTCTTGACTTTCAAGTAATGAGCATATCCAGCTATGGATTTGCGAGCTGTCTGTTTGACATGTACCATCTCTGTAATGTATCAACAGTAAGCCATTCCTTCCCAGACTCTCCTAGAGCAACATCTAATAAATCTTAACAACTAGGCTTGAACGCAAACATAATTCCTTTTATAAAATAATCAAGTGTGCAATATGTACAAAATTTCCACAGCTATAGCTATAATACAATTACACTTAATATTCTATTATTTTCCATGAACTAATCCAAACAATAATTTAATACTTTTTACCGAAAACATAAACAAGACCATAAACATTACTTATCACTAAGGCTTATAAATAATAATGTTCCAGAACTAAATATATTCCTGACCTTTTGCGGTGTTAACCCGTATGCAAGATCTCTACGTCCTTCTACGAAATGATAGCGTGCCTTGTGAACCTTATCTCCAATAGACACCAATACTCTATCCCAAAAACCAACTCTCTTTGATGCCCCCTAAAATATTCTCTCTATCTATCTATTCTACTCTATCTTTCTTCTCTATTCTAACTCTTTCCTCTCGAGCTCACTGTCCTTCCTTCGATGCAAAATGAATTGTGTGATCTTCCTCCTTACTCCCACCTCTATTTATACTAAAAATCACCCATGACTTCTCCTAAGTCTGAGGCTCAGTAATAGTTATCGACTAGGAGTCTTTTACTTCCATCTCTTCTTGTTCTTCCATGTAATGAGTCCATCTCTAGTTATCTACAGCTTTTTACGCTCCTTGATCATGGTTATAGCAGTTATCAGTTGAATGGAGAGGTCGGTACATTGCATCAAACACTTATGTGTTTGTATTCAGTGATTTTGGTGTTTTATCTGCTAGGTCTTGAGTCAACTAAGGTATACGTTTAAACTAAACCTTGTGTGCCAGTCTATTCCCCTCCCCAATCAGTCAATCTGCAGCTCGTGGAGATGTTCAGTCGTGGAGGAGTGGCGGTTTAATGCTTTGAACAGCGAGAGGGGGCGAGATGTGTCATTGCTCATTGCATTAGCATGAATGAAGGAAGAGGGAGTGTGCGAGTTAAGACGGAGGAGGGTGGTCGGTGGTAATACTGACCCCTCCCTTTATTAAGGGGGGTGGTCGATATTACTATCGACCACCCTATATATATTACTCACTATAAACCCCAGCCACCACCTTTTAAATAAAATTTGTTTTATTTGCTTTATTATAATTTCATTATTATATTTTAATAATTAATTAATAACCTCTATTAAAATATTCAAACATTAATCCCACTTCAGCAAATTACGTTTAAGAATATATATATATATATATATATATATATATATATATATACTTTGATTTCCAATACTTACAACTAATGACTTTTCATATATATATATTACCCATTTGAAAAGTATATTAAATATAATATATTTATAATTCTAGCTATATACATGCATATTCCAAAAACATAATAGTTCGATTGGCGATATCAACTAATGATAGTATAATCACCTAATCTTTATTCAAATAACTACCCATAATTAACAATCGCCCCCCGTGTATATAATGTCTATACATTTATTCAAACGATCGAGTCGCAATTATCGAACTAACATGCTGATGAGATTCATATCTACTTATACCAAGATATTAACTCATCCTTTATAAACAACATTAAGTCACTAGATCACTTGGCTCTTTTTCCTCCAAATACCAAAACTACTCTTTACTCTTATAGACGTAATAAACATAACAATTATCAATGGCATACAATAATTAAGAACACTAAACACACAAACTGAGCAAGCATCAAGCGACTTTTCATAAAGATCAAACAATAAAATACGAAGACCGAACAAATTGATAGAACGACTAACTGACGACACTCACCCGAGTGTAACTGACTAAAAATAGGGTCAACAACTATCTCCTTCACTTCCATCGAAAAATATAAGGCACACTCAGACTTGTGTAGACAGGTGGAGACGTTACCCCGTACCTACCCGATACTTGTACTTGCAATATCCTGCATCATCGAACCACACATGCATATATACCATATATAAAACATGACATACACATCGATGAAGGAGAATCACGACATTCCCTGTCTCACCAAAATGAGTGAAGGAAAATCGTCCCCTTGCATCCAATACACTTGCAGATACACAACATACATTGCATAAATAAAGTAAAGTGTCAGTACATTGCAATAAACCATACTATGCCATAAATCACAAGTACATAAATAGTGTAAATAAATCATGCATCTCATATTCAGATTAAGCATGGAATAATGTCATATAAATCTGAATAATAATTCACGGTAATGTATCCATTAAAAATAACAAGAACAAAATATGAGTCCAAACAAGTAGGGGTACTACAGTTGAAACATGCGTAAAATTACTCCTATCCCTTAGGTATACCTTATGGGCTTTAGGAAACCCTAATAAACTACCCCTAAGAGTCCATTTAACCCTTTTTAAATCCCTCTGAAGTTAATTTTTGGGTCAAACCTAAGTTGACTACCCCAAAGATTCTCTACCTAAGGCAATTATGGAATCACATTAAATTTAATTGAAAAAAGCTATAGTTAAACAATTCCCTCCAAGAGACAAGTTTAAAAACTCCAACATAAATCAACACATGTGTCAAGTGACACAAAGAAAATACTTTTACAAAATTGCACATGAAATCTTGTCTCTTGTTGGATTTAAATAAATCAAATAAATAACATTTAACACACATGCATCATTTACTATTACGAATAAAATACGACACAAATGGGGTGTTGTCTCTCCAAATAGACAAACCCTGCTTTTACGAACATACATAGGTCTAGGTTTGGTTCTCCATAATATTTCCATGGTCATATGGATATCTTTTCCTACGCCACTCAAATACACATTAGTAATTTCCGATAACCTCGTATAATATTAAACACATGAATTAGAATACACATCAAACACTTTGCATACAATTTACATTTGAACAATTCAATATATCTCATATCCAAATAAATCCACATAAGCAATTATCATAATTCTCATAATTTTGGTCCACACATAAAACATACATCCTAATTCTATCATCATAATAAAGTCCTGCAAATCCAATAATGACATACATCATCTCCAATTTATCCTATTCTAGAATCATATAGAGTTCTATATCATAAAGCATATAAATGAAGCATCAAGATCCATCAATGTTATCCAATCATGGAATCATATAAGTTCTACATCCAGACATAGCTGACATACGTTAAATCAAGATTATCCAATCAATGGATCTTTTAGGATTTCAAAATTCATAACACATCAAAATGTACACCACCAGGTGCAATAACTCTATAACTTGGTTCAATTACTTTTCTCACCAATCTATCTATCTAACACAGTCCATTCTATTGAATTATAAAGCATTTATTAATAGGGTCAAACATGGTCAACTAAGTTAATCAAAGCTTGGTTTGGGGAAGGCCTTACATGGACAATATGGGGAAATAATTTAGTGGAGAGACAAAGATAGTAGTTTTTCCTTAGAGGACATGAAGATGTTGGTGATGTGGTGTAGATGAATGCACAAGAGAAAGTGCTTGTGGGAACTCTTGATTCTCATAAAAAAATTTCTTACTTATGTGTAGGTACATAATAATGAGTTTCCATAAAAGAGGAGATACTTTTGGTCAAGGTGGATGGATAATAGTGGTTCAAATTTGATTTGGAGTGAGTTAAGATTTTGGTGGATAACTCTCCATATGAGAATCTAGACAAGTTATAACATTTGTGAAAGTTTATGAACAAGTTTATGTAATTAGAGGTAGAGAGATATATAAATAAATAAAGAATGTATTTGTATTCTTCTAATTGTTTTGTACATGGGTGTACACTCAATAAAGGTTTATTATTGTCTATCTTCTACCTATTGATTTCATATCTACAAGTATATTATATATGCTTATACTGATGACAAGTTTCATGCTATAGAGATCAAAATTTATTGGAAATCTAAACTGTATCCTTGAGAAGTAGAATTATTTCCTTAATTGGTTTCTCATCTCTCAAAGATTGTGGAGTGTAGCCAATTGTTGATGTCTCCCTAATTATTTGACATGTGATGTGGCATTTGTGATCCATATGGCTAACAAAATGGTTACTACACTAATTGATTTGTATAAGGAATAAAAATGAAACTTAAGATGATGTAGTGAGAAATTTTGAATTATATTATGTGGTTTTATCAATATGAATGTCAAATCCTATTAGAGATCTAGTAGCAATGATAGGTTGATTGATTGAGATATTTTTCGCAAAAGTTTCTATCTCTCTTTAAAACATGTTGTGCTACTATTGGAGCATATACACCATTTTTGAAAGGGTGGATATGGATCTTTGTGTCTCTTAGAGTAAATGGGTGGTACTTTAGTGTACTAAAAACCTAGGAAGTAGGATCAAAATTGCCACAAACATGAGGATGGCCTTGGTGTTACTATATGTACCTTATTTTGTGAAGCAATAGTCCTAGTTATTATGTTGAGTCTAGCAAGTAGGAATGGATCTATTAAATTTAGTTGTTGCTCAATGAACCACCTAGCTTGCAATGAGAGCTAACCATTTTTGACAACACTATATATAGGAATAGAAGATTTCTTGAGAATACATTTTTCATGTCTATATACTTCTTTGCCACTACAATCCATTCTTTAGTTTGAAATAAGATGTTGAATGCCAAATATGCATAGCTATATGGAATTATCTTGTTTAGTATTACTATAGTAGGTGTTGAACATGAATTCACTTGTAGAATCTAGTATCTCTTGTTTCATATCATCACAACTACATTGTGAGAATTTATATTGTGCATAGACATATGACCATGCACACATGGGTACCTAGGGAGTATTTTATAGACACCCACTAACACTACACCATACAATATCCCTCCATATAAAAGATGAATAAAATATGTGAAGTGACAATGGATAATTACTTTTAGACCTTGTTTGTTGCGATATTGAGCCACCCTAGTGTGTAGGAATGTGGATAAGGAATGGATAGTAGCTTCGATGTCTTAATGGTTTATAAAGAGATTATATTCTTTATATTGTCACCATCTATCAAGAATCCCAATGGTTTCCCTTTCACCCACATTTGTGGCTATAATAACTAAGTTCTACTTTAGCTTCTTCAAGTAAGAGGGTTGTTTCTTGTGTAGTGTTGACATAGACATTAGGTTGTATATTAATGAATCTCTTTGAGAGATTGATTCCAAGTTCTCCAACTTATACCATTATGAACATGTTATTTTGCACATAAAATATTGTATTCTTGTTTGAAGGCAATATTTTCTTTGGTGTAGTGGTTGATTCCAACTTCATTGAGAATTAAATTTTGAACTAGGGATTTAGGCTCCATGTTTTGGGTCATTTATCTCATGCTTCCATAATTAACATTTTATGGTTTCATGTATTATTTCTCCTATTTATTTTGTGCTTGAGATGGAGGTTTTATAGTGAGATTTTTGTTAGGATTCCCAAAGATATTGAGAGGGGGGGGTGAATCAGTATCTAACCGGTTATATAATTTTCTTAAATTAAAACATGTAAAGCTTATCAATACTATATACCGGTAAACAAAAAGTAATGCAATAAACAAAGATAACAACAACCACATGAAAAGCACACCATAACATAGTAGTTTAACAAGGAAACCCGATGTGGGAAAAACCTCGGTGGGATTTGTGACCCACAATATTCACTTACTAGCCAATAAGAGAATATTACTGCTACATTAGGGGCCTGCACATGCAGGAAGGCCAAGCGCCTAGAGCTCACTGCTCAATTACAAAAATGGGAAGTCTCACTAACTTACAAAATGGATTATGCAAATCCAATGTCTTGTACTGCTTCAAAATAGCATCTACTATGCCAAATCCAGTACCGGTTTTATCTCTGCTTCATACATAAACCCTTAACCTATAATTCGCATAATAGGTTTGCCTTATTTCGCCTATCTTCTTGCTTACAAAATGTTCTATAATGATCTCATACATATATGAGTCAATTAAAACTTCCCAAGTCGTCTTACAATGATTTTACAATTAATTACAAAACATATTATAAACAAAATTCCTGTCGGCCTGGGTGTCGGTATACTTCCTTTTACTGTCGGTGTTCTATGTGTCAGTGTAGAGTTTGTCGTTGTCGGTGCCAGTATATTGTCTTGTCAGTATCATATAATTGCAAGGTTGCCATCAATGACAAAACCTTCAATCACCTACAATATCTCATTGGAGTGTGCATTTGCCAACAATCTCCCCCTTTTGCATTGATGGCAACACTCATGAGAAAAATCCAAAAAGTGTCATAAAAAAGAATCTACCAGAATTGTCTTACCAAAAATTGTGTACCCAAAAAATATGTGCTCCCCCTGAGCTAATGAGCCATTTGCTGATTATTTTTCTCATACCACTACTCCCCCTTTAGTATCAATGACAAAGGTTGTCAAAGTGTCAATTGAGTGTGGTTTCCAACTTTATCCTTGTAACTGGTTGGTTACATTCTGAAAAAGGTCTGACAATACCAGATTCAGGCTCTTAGTGAACCATTCACTGTCCTTTAATGCGACCTTTGTCCTCTTAATTGTACTTGTGAGGTGTTGCATTTGTTGTTCCGGTATTTTCTGTCCTTGAACTAGAGCCTCAGATATCTCTTTTCTCAAGGAGGTGAGGTAGTCCAATCTTGGACTAAGTTTCCATTTTAGATCTTTTGCCTTTCCTTTTATACTTTCCTTCTCTCTTTCCAATTTTAGAAATTCCTCCTCAAAACCTATTGTTTTCTGCTCAAACACTGATAATGGTTCAGATGAATTAATGAAGTTGTCAGCTAATTTATTTATTTCTTCCTGTACCTTGCTGATCTTCTTGTCTATATCTACTGTCCAAAAGTTTGTTTTGCATGTATCTCTGTACAAAGTTTTAAATTCTTTTAGTGTATCACATAGTGCTGGTAAAAGAGTGTCAAATTGTCTCATGCACTTATTTATTTCCTCTTCAAAGAATTTGTGTTTTTCCTTCTCTAGTTTCTCTTTGAATGCTTCCTCATTTATTTGTTCAACTGTCACAATGTTGTCAGTAATATACATAGAAAATGTGTCAAGTTGATTCAAAGAATCTTTATTATCCACATTACATTTGGGTGCTATCATTTTCAAAATTGGGATTGTATCATCAATAGCTTTGTATGCTTGTGAGCCACACTCTGTTATTTTCTTGATAGAATCCAAAAGAACTGAAACAATCTGTATTCCGTCGATGTGAGTAATTTCTTTGCTTGTAGTGACCTCTGGTAGGTCAGTTTGTGTTTGCATTTCTCTAAGAAAAGGTTTGGGTTGCTCAACTGTTGTCGGTGGCACTGTCTCTACATGAACCTGTTCCTGTGAGGGAGCTTGTTGCTCTACCTATTTCTCAGTGTTGTCCACTGCTGGCTTTTCTTCTGTGCTACCTGTTGTCGGTGGCCCATTTGCCTCATTTTTTTTCCCTATTGATTCCTTATCTACCACAATATTGACTTTCTGAATGTCAATGTTCATTGTATATAACACCTCAGAATCAGGATTTGTGTCCTCATGTGGTATGTCCATACTCTTACTAGCCAGTTGATTGTCGGTAGTAACTACCGATGGAGTATCTAGAGGTGGTGGGGATAAGTTGTCTGTTATTTTTATGTTGGAGGCCTTACTGCCTATTGTTTTTGTCTTGTTCTTCTAGGAGAAGATGATGATACTAGTGAAGATTTCCCTTTTCTCACAACTCTTTTGAATGCAGCTGGTATGTCACTTTCTGAAGAATTTCCAATCAGTGAAAGGTGAGTTTTCGGTTGAAGTGTTTCTAACTCATCTTCAGTAATACTAGTTTGTTTGAGTACATCTTCCTTAATAGCTTTTGCTTGCCTGGATCCTTTTCTAACTGTTGCCTCAACCTTTTTAACATTTTTCTTGGATTGAATTTGTTTTTCAATAGTCTCAGCACTACCAAATACCTCTTCTTTAGGTTCCTTAGGTGCTTCTAGGAGGGCTTTTGCATATGTTTCTATTATGTGGTCATCAGTTTCATACCCCATTTCAGTAACCCAGATGGTTCTTGGGATAACTGCCTCCATCCAAATTTCATCCTTCTTTATTACAAAACAGATTTCATCCTTATACTTGTCCACAATTGCTTGTGACAATCTAACTCTAGTCTTCATTCGGGCCTTCAATGCTTGAAAATACTCATTTATGTTCTTTTCTCTATTCTCTCCCATGATGTTTAGTAAATCTAACAACTGTTTGTTTATCGGTATATCAAAACCAAAATTTCTAATACCAATACCGGATACTTGTTTGGTTATGTGTAGCATTAGACAAACAAGTAGGTTTCCAAATTTGAATGTTCCCTTTTTGTCTTTCTTTATCTTTCCCAAATTTGCAATCAGTTCATCTTTAAGCCATTCGCACACATCTATTATTGCATTATCATTAATCATATCATAGGCACTTTTAATGCATAGGCTAGAGATTGAGTTTAACCTATTTGCATGTGTAGTTTTGTAGCCTAAGATCATACTGATGAATTTCACATTGATATCTGTTACATCATTTACCCTTAAAGATCTCTTATCAGATGTTGCACTGGTTAGGTTTATCACTAGGTCATTTGAGACCTTCTTTGTTTTGTTAGGTCTGTTACCAGTGGAGGGTAACCTTGTCACAACCTTTACTACTTCTTTTGTGATTTTGTGAACTGAGTCCAGCCAAAAGAATGCACCATGTACCCTGCTTAGTACTATTCTTATAACATCCTTGGGAAAATCCAGGATACTGAGAATTTTAGTGAAATCTAGGGTTTCAACTATCTTGTATTTAGGTTTGATATTTTTGGATTCATCACAAATTACAGATTTATACATATTCTTAATTTCCTCATCACCTAATTCCTCAATATGACAATGTATATACATTCTAGGGTCTTCAACAAAAACTACTCCCTTTGGAATTTTAGAAAATGCACCAATGTTATCATCTTTCTTGGCAATTTCAAGAACTAACTGGAATACAGGTCTAGGGCGTTTAATAACTTCGACAACAGTAGGGTTTGCAATGAATTAAGGAGCAGATGAGGAAGCCATGGTTATAAATACCTTTATCTGCCTTAAGGAATGATTGCTTGATGAATTGTTTCACTTCTTTGCTTGGAATGCCTTCGCTCGGGAATTTTTGCACTCTCGAAGATTTGAATGCTCGATGAAATGAAAATGGAGCCAAAACACTTGCTTTATAATATTAATTTTGCCAACCACCATATTTAATGCTTGCTGATTAAGTAATGACTTAACTTATCTGTCGGTATAGAAGTAATTTCAACTTCTCACCATCAACCGAGGGAATAATAGCATGTTTCACATTTGGTTGCTAAACCCTAAAAGGAATTTTCTTCAATTAGATGAAGAGTCTCCTGCCGATGGAGTGTTACTCTGTTCTGCCGGTGGAGGAGTATTCCTATCAACATTTAGATCTGACTTTCTAATCCATTGTTTTGAGAATTCTTGCTTTACCTCTTCAACCTTTTCTTTACCTTTCAAACTAGCACCATTATTACTTGTCGGTGATGCCTTACTTCTGTAGAATTTTGTAATATGTCCAATCTTGTTGCAAGCATAATAGGTCACATTGTTTTTTTGAATAGCTTTCCCATACCCTATGCCAGTTTGTGTTCTACACTAATTAGATAAGTGTCCAAATCTTCCACAAACATAACATCTTACATTCATTTTGCAATTTTTTGAATTATGACCAGTTTTGTTGCATTGGAGCATTGACCGGTGGGTGTATTAGTACTCTGATAATTTCTAGATCTACACTGATTTGCTCTATGACCATACTTGTTACAGTTAAAGCATTTTCCATTAAATTTATAAGTGTTTGGTTGTCTTACCGGTTTGCTATGATCATGTGTGTTTGCAGTACCAGAGCTTTCACCAACTTCAAAGCCAAGGCCATTAGTGTCACCATTTGGTTTTTGATTTTTCTGCAAGTCACCAAGTTCTTCTGAGCTTTTCTTGAATTTTTCCTTGTGTTGGTTTGCAGTAGCCAATTCTCTTTCCAAGATACCTTTTTGTCTCATGAGTTCATTTGAGTTATTTTGTGCATGCATCAGATCTGTCTTAAACATATCATTTTCATAACTAAGTCTTGTGTTTT
Source organism: Cryptomeria japonica (assembly GCF_030272615.1). Lineage (NCBI taxonomy): Eukaryota > Viridiplantae > Streptophyta > Pinopsida > Cupressales > Cupressaceae > Cryptomeria > Cryptomeria japonica. The sequence continues at coordinate 640,709,705 of NC_081406.1, read as the reverse complement.
CATTTGCAGCATCATTCAGTCTTCTAGTCAAGTCTTCTCCATTCTTCTTTCTATCTTCAATTTATTTACAAAATCGCATAGTCATATCCTGCATCTCATTCTTTGTTGTCATGTTTTCTTGTTTCAGCTTATTCATCAAATCACTAAGAGTTTCCTTTTCATCATTCTCATTTTGCATCTTTTCACAAAGTTCTCTTCTCTTGTTTCTTGCAATGGTAAGATTTTCTTGAAGTGCTTGAATAATATCCTGTGCAGCCTTGAGATCATCTTCAAGTTTGATATTTTTCAACTTTTATGTATCATAGTCTGAGAGAGCTGCTTCTAATTGCTTCATCAAAATTTCCATCTCTACCGGTGTCAAGATCTTCCTCAAGTTGTTAGGCTTCTGAAAATAAAGGACCAGGCTCTGATACCAATTGTTAGGATTCCCAAAGATACTGGGGGGGGGGGGGGTGAATCAATATCTAACTGGTTATACAATTTTCTTAACTTAAAACATGTAAAGCATATCAATACTGTGTATCGGTAAACAAAAAGTAATGCAATAAACAGAGATAACAACAACCACATGAAAAGCACACCATAACATAGTAGTTTAACGAGGAAACCTGGTGTGGGAAAAACCTTGGTGGGATTTGTGACCCACAATATTCACTTACTGGCCAATAAGAGAATATTACTGCTACAATAGGGGCCTGCACATGCAGGAAGGCCAAGTGCCTAGAGCTCACTGCTCAATTACAAAAATGGGAAGTCTCACTGACTTACAAAATGGATTATGCAAATCCAATGTCTTGTACTGCTTCAAAATAGCATCTACTATGCCAGATCCAGTACCGGTTTTAGCTCGGCTTCATACATAAACCCTTAACCTATAATTCGCATAATAGGTCTACCTTATTTCACCTATCTTCTTGCTTACAAAATGTTCTATAATGATCTCCTACATATATGAGTCATTTTACAACTTGCCAAGTCGGCTTACAATGATTTTACAATTAATTACAAAATATATTATAAACAAAATTCTTGTTGGCCTGGGTGCTGGTATACTTCCTTTTACTGTCGGTGTTCTATGTGCAGGTGTAGAGTCTGTCGTTGCCAGTGCCGATATATTGCCTTGTCGATATCATATGATTGCAAGGTTGCCATCAATGACAAAACCTTCAATCACCTACAATATCTCATTGGAGTGTGCATTTGCCAACAATTTTATAGGTACTAATATCTTGCCAAAATTATTCTAAATCTCTTGCTAGTGATACTACTATAAAGGATTAGACTATGCAAGTGTATTGTAACAATTGATTATTGAATACTAGATTTTATTTGGAGTGTGAGATTTTTCTCCTGAAATGGTTCTCCCCACATAAATCATTTTATTATGGTATATTGATTTTATGTTTATTTCACTCATAACAATATGATTAGTTTCATTTTTGCACATACCTCCTTTCATAGATTAGTGTAGGAAGTGTATTTTGTAACTTCACTTCCTTTCATTTGGTATCAAATATTATCACTTCAAATTCTAGGCATTAAGAACATGGGATTTTTGTACTAATTTTACATTTAGTGGGAGCTTGTGCAAAAAAGATCTTATTGTAGGAAAATTCACAAGCACATAAAGGATATTGATAGAGTTCCTAGGAGCAAACTTTGAGCTTTAGAAGCTCACTATGAATGATATGCACATGGATATAGATATATGAACTATAGAATCCATGTCAAAACTTGCTACTACATCATAATAATAATGGGACCAAATAGATGAAAAAGTGAGGGGCCTTATTAGGTCATACTTTGTAGATTTTTTATTTCTAAATATATACAAAAACCCCATTGCTACAACTCTTTCAAAGAAGTTAGGTGAGATTTATAAGTTTAAATCCCTTGTAAATATCTTTTCATAATAAAGACACTATATACCCTTATGATGGAGTCTATTATATCTATGATTGAGCACCTAAATCCTTTTAGTATGATTGTCACCTAGTTGCACTTCATTAGAGTGAAGATGAAGGAGGAGGGTCATTACATGAATGTTCTTTTCCAAACTCATGAGATAAAATTGTTGATAGAAATCAGGAGTACTACCTCTAAATTAAAAATAGATGAGGTAGTTGTATCATTAGTTTTGAAAGATATATGAGGAAAAACTTTCAAATTAACCAAGGAAGCCCTATCTTTTTGTGGAAGACTAAAAGAGAAATACAAGGGAAAAAATGATAGAGATAAATATAAATCCAAATGTCCTAGAAATACCAAGGCTAAATGTTAGAAAGGTAATAATCCTATTCATTTCAAAACGGATTGCAAGAATGAGAAAAAGAAAAAGAAACATGATTTTGATGATGAATCGAAAAAGTCTTCTTAGGATGATGGTGACTACTTTTTGTAGCCTTGGAAACACATGCATTAGAAGATGTGTGGTTGGTAGATTATAAATCTCTTTCCACGTGATCTTACATCAAGTTTAGTTCCCATGGTATGAAGAATATGATGGTAGGAAGGTGTACTTTCAAGACAACTCTTACTAGAAAAAGAGGGGTACAAATTTATTCAATCAAAGAAAGAGATACAAAGCAAGAAGCGCCACACACCCAACAAAGAAAGATTACACAACTCTGTCAACATCCACTAAAGTATCCAACAACTAAGAAATTTCTAAAGATAATTGCCCCTTATCCACTATACTCCAACCCTTCATATGATTAGAAGCCCATTTGGCCAAACAATCAGCAACTCCATTCCACTCCCTAGGAATGTGACAAAAAGTAACAACTCTCTTAACTATTTTTGGTGTAATTAATTCATTTTATTTATCTCTAGGATATAATTACACTTTACTTAATCTTACTTAGGAAATTGCATAGGATTAGTTGGAGCATTTCCACTTTAGGTGAAATTGTCCTTTCCTAGGATGCATAGTTACTTGTGTTGGGTGGTTTAGTTCTAATTAAATCGTACCCACTCTTGCATCTCATTAGGCCACATGTCATTATTGTGTGCTCCCATTCCCTTTTGCCTTGCCTTTATAAGCAGGCTCATGTACATTGTATGTTGATCCAACAATTTGCATCTTGATGAGAATACAATTTGTTATTGTCACATATTATTTCTCTCTTGTTATTGTGCTTTCCATTGCCTCTAGATCTTGGGTGGCTACCTTCATAGCCAATTCTTACAAAGAAATTATTAGTCATGAAAGAGTTTTAATCTAATTCCTAATGGATGTGTGAAGGGGATCAATAGTGTATAACATATCCCTAGTTTGGGATGAAAAATAATTTTAGTTAGCAATCTTAATTATGGGGGTGTGCACGTTCTTTTCTCTAATAGAGGGTGTAAGATGGTGCAATGAACTATGATGCTTTTCAAGGGTGTTCATGCAGGCAATCTATTTTAGTAAGATGCATGCACAATTCATTGCAATAGTTACACTATTATTATTAGTGATTAAATCTAGATTCAACACTCCCACTATTAGAACCAAAAGCACAGAGTAGTGTTGCATCTACTTCTAATAGTTGTTCTTTCTAGGTATCTAAGGGTCCTCTTGCATCAAATACCTAATTGCTTCAGAAGATAGTGTTATGGCTTGAGAAAATCAACCATGTATGTGAGAAGGATTTATGGAACTTAAAAAATAAAAATATTTTAGAGTTTGAATAATTGTGCTCTTAAGTTTGATATATATGAACATTGCATATATCGAAAAAAAAAATTATGTTTATTTTACAAAAGTTTTCACAAATCTTCTCAAGTTTTAAATCTATTTCATTTTGATGTTTTTGATCAGTTTTTTTTTTGGAAAAAGGCTTTATATATATATATATATATATTCAAGCCAGTAGTAGAGCCCTGAGACGTGACATACCCATCAACTCCAACACTATGCTTTGATGAATATTAAGAACTAACACTATAATTACAAAGGAGCCAACTAGCTATATAGTCTGACAAAATTATTGAAAGACTAACAAAGATTCAATCACAAAAACCCTAGCCTAACAATGAAAAACATCCACTATACACAAATGAAAATACCTAAGACCATGCAAATAAACAAAATAGAACAAAATATACCATTCACATGTCTGGTGGGGTTTCAATCTCCATTGATCTTGTTTGATATATTTGCTCTTAGATTTTATGTATGCACAAGAGCCCAACAAGGAACATAAATGAGGTTGATAGCTTGATTACAAGAAGGCTTGATTCTGTCACTAGTGTTGATAATGAAAGAGAGTTTCCTATTATATAGAAGACACTTTAGGAAATGGAGGGATAAGATTAAAAGGCGAAGAAAATAAATGGTCGGCTAGGATTAAAGGGTAGGTAGAGGAAATAATTAAATGATAAAAGGGGGCAGGTAAGAGAAGAATTAAAAGATGAATGGCATGTGTCATGGATAGAAAAGGCTAATGAATTAATTATATAAATAAAGATTTATTTAATTAATAGAGGAAGTGAGATCAATTAAATAAATAAAATTATTTATTTAATTTAAAAAATATATATATTTAAATAAATAAAAATATTTATTTAAATGAGGAAAGGTTTAGAAGAGGATTAGTGGATTAATTAAATAAATAAAGATTTATTTAATTAATAGAAGACTTATGATAAAATAATTAGACAAGACAATTTTAGGTGTCTGGAGGTAGGAATATTACGTTTTGAGAAATAATAAAGGCTATGATTTTTCCTTAGCAAATTTTGATAAAGTCTATAAGAAATGTTGGATAAAGAGACATACAAAAACTTCATATACCCATAAATAGAATGAAATTATAAAGAGAATGAACATGACATTGATGGTGAGGGATATGAGTATGCTTGCAATATAAGTTCTAGGTAGAAGTGTTTGTTACAACTTCTTACCTAATTAATAGGTTTCGTATATTATAGCCCCTATTGATAAGAGTCCCATAGAGAATTAGGCAAAATTTCCTCATTACAACATATTTGTGTTTTTGGTTATGAGGCATATTCTCATGTGCTTTACAAGAGGTAATTAACATTAAAGAATTAGGTAATTAAGCTTACCTCCATTAATTATGGTTTTAATATAAAGGGTACAAGCTTTGAAATTATATGATTTAGAGATTTCTATACAACACGTGTTATTTTTTAAGAGATTAAGACTTTTGTGACTTTGCAACCATACGGAGATAAGAAAGATGTTATTTATCTATCCCTAAAACGAATAAGTTTAAACCACCATCGCATGAAGTACTTAGTAGTTTAGACCATTCTAAATAGGATGTAAAACCTTCATTTCATCTCTTGAGAAGGTCTAATTAACATTGGAAATAGTTAGACATGCATATTCATTATTATTAGAGATGTATTTTTTCTTTGATTATTAAAAAAAATGAGATCAAATTTTTGAAGGAGGCATTGAGTCTAGATGATTTTGAGTCTTAGAGTGAGAAGATGGCTATATTAGAAAAAAATTAGACATGAAACTTAGTACATTTTCTTGATAATTGAATACCCATTGCTTGTAGATAAACTTTTCGAAAGGGAGACCAATTACAATAGTAATGTTGAGAAGTACAAGGCTAGATTGGTTGCAAAGGTATATTCTTAGGTTGAGAAAATTCATTATCCAATTTTTTTTTTATCTTTAGTTTCTAAGCCAACATTTATGTGATTCATATTATCTATTACAACACTCTTTGATCTTGAGATTGAATAAATAGATATAAAGAGAAATTTCCTTGTGATTTGAAGGAAGAAGTCAACATGACATTTCCAAATAGTCTCCTAAAATGTAATACAAATTCTAAGACTTTGAATTGATACATCTATTATACAATGGATAGTGATGGATTCTCTATTATTGCACATGCATTGATTATATATATATATATAACTTTGGTTTGGCCAATACAAGTATGTGAACTCAATGTTGGAGAGATTCAAGATGAAAAAGTATATACCATTATATTAATTCATAAATATATTACATTATAATTATTAAAGAAAAATGTTGTTTTTATAATGATTAAGGTAAGATGACTACATACAATAAATGCCAGAAAAATTAAAATCTAAAACAGTTTTTTGTATTCCATGTTTCTTAATGCAATCTGCATGTCACGTGAACTCTTTTATGCTTATCTCAGCTGGTAAAGATGGTATTCCTCATTTACCAAATTCATGATCTGAACTAGGTTCAAATGTTGAATGCATCGCATTGTAGCTGTAAAACACGAACGTAATGCCTTAAGTCAACTTCACGACCATAAACCAAATAATTTTCAGAAACATTTTACTAGGTCATACAATTGATCTCAATGCCATTTTGTGCACTTCGTCTTACAGTGAATTGGAACAAAGAAATGAATTTATCCTGAAGGGGCAGCGTAGTTGGTTAAGCGCTTTGGATTCATTCCATATAGGTCCCAAGATCGATTCTCTCTGCCACGATTAAATTGGTGTGGGGCTTGTTCAGGCCTCGCCTCAGCTCGACTCCTCTTCTCCAAAAACCTGACAAAAATGGTTGAGATCGCTGGACTAAGTTGCAGACCTACACGACAAACCGCATGGTTGGAGATACCACTGGTTACCCAAGAACAAAAACAAAAAAATTGCAGTTACACAGGATGACAAGCTCTGGCAGTGCTACATTTGACTTACAGATTTGCACATTTTATTCTGAGTTCCAACAGAGATTTGTCTGTAATAAAACTAGAATCTGTAGATTCCTTATACATGCCTAGGTGTTCGGCATTTTTTAATTGAGAATACAATCTTTAAGAACCAGAATTGGTTATCTATTTTGTTTTTTTACATTTTTAACAGACAGAAGCTGAACCATTTAAAGTTTTTTGATTTCAATAAAATATTCACAGATATGAAAGACACATATGACAAAGCCTCTGGATTCTCAGCAAGATCTGATACTCTTAACAATATCTCAATAGGCATTTTGATGATTAGAAAGCATCATAGTTTCAGAAAACCATTTCCCACCAGAGTAATACCTGCTTTCTTCAGAGCAGAGGAAAGTTGCCCATAAGCATACGGTTATTATATACAGCAAGCTTAGCGGGCATACTGTTTTAGTCTACCAATAATCCCCAAAAGTTATAACTAACCTTCCATCCTGGAAATCACCACAACTACATCTTCCATCTATAACGGTTGGCATCTCTCTAAACATTTTTTTACACAGTAGTCTTGGAGATGAATTTGATGGTAAAGTGGCAATTCTCACAGACTCGAAGGCTTTCGATAGACCACCATAGTAGTGCAATGGCATAAGTTCGTGAGCCAGAATGCAATCATCAGTTCTCTGTGTGGTTGACAATAATTTGATCCTTCTGTTCTTCTCCACCTCGTGTAGCACAATGTTGTCTCAGGCACATTCCTCAGCACCATCACCTGCGATTAAATTCTCTCCAATGTCTTCAATGATATTTGGTGTTTGTGCATGCAATTTGTTTCCTGAACGAAAAACATGCACCTGTTTATCGACTTCAATCCAACTGTACCCCGGCATCTTTTTAATGCTCCTGTTTTTCATCATGCGTCGGACATTTTCAGCATCTTCCCATCTACCAGCTGCCAAATAGATGTTTGACATTAGAACATAATTCGCCCCATTATTTGGGTCCAGTTCATAAAGGTGTCCTGCCGCACGTTCTCCTATCTCTACATTTTTATGTATTCCACACGCACCAAGCAAACATCTCCACAGGCTTGCAGCATGATGCATTTCCATTTTATGTATAAAGTCTTCTGCCTTGTTAAGAAGACCAGCCCGGCCTAGAAGATCAACCATGAAAACATAGTGTTCCATTGAAGGCGTGATGTGATAAAATTCAGTCATGCTATCAAAATATTGTTGACCCTCATCCACTAGGCCTGCATGACAGCAAGCACACAAAATAGAGACAAACGTCACGTCGCTTGGGGTCGTCCCGAATTGTTGCATTTGTTCAAATATTTGAAGGGCTTCCTTGCCACGTCCATGAATGGCATATCCAGAAATCATTACATTCCAGGACACCAGGTTCCGTTGATGCATTTTGTCAAATAAGTCGCGTGCCTTGTCTAAATTCCCACATTTTGCATACATGTCTATAAGGGCATTCTCAACAAGCACAGAAGGTAGAAACCCACTTCTAATTATAGTTTCATGAAACAACATTCCTTGTTCCATATCTGCTAAATTAGCGCACGCTGATAAAGCAGTGGCGAAGGCTTTTGAATCTGGTTGTACGCCTGCCAATTGCATTTGTCCGAATAGATTCAGGGCTTCCTCACTTTGCCCATTCTGTGCACATCCTGAAATCAAAGCTGTCCAGCTTACAACATTTGGGTTGGGCATTTTTTGGAAAAGTTCATAAGCTTCCTCACTATGCCTCTTTTTGGCATAAGCTGAGATCATAGCATTCCAAGAAATATTATCAGGGTGAGGCATCATTTGAAACATACTATAGGCTTCAGTAACACACCCATTCTGGGCATATCCTATAATGATTGCATTCCATGCTGTAACATTGCGCTCAGGCATTTCCCAAAAGAGCTTCACAGCTTCATCAAGATATCCATTCTGCACATATCCTGAAATCATTACATTCCATGAGATAGTATCTCTCTCCGGAATTTTTAGGAAGAGATCAAAAGCTTTTTCAACATATCCATTCTGTGCATACCCTGCAATCAGAGCATTCCAAGCGACGACTCCGTGTTGTTGCATTTTGTCAAATATATACTGCGCTCTTGCTAAACAACCACATTTTGCATACATGTCTATAAGGCCACTTTGCACAAATAGGTCAGTATGAAATCCACAACTAATTATAAATTCATGAATCTCTATACCGTGCTCCAGAGCAGCCAACTGGGCACAAGCTGGAAGAACGCTGGCAAACGTAAAATGATTGGGTTGCAGACCTGATTGCTGCATTTCGCGAAATAGAGTCACAGCTTCCTGTGCAGGACCATGCTTGGAATAAGCGGAAACCATAGCAGTCCATGAATGTACATCTCGTTCAGGCATTTTATCAAACACATAGCGTGCAAAATCTATCCTCCCACATTTAGCATACATATCTACAAGACCACTCTGGACAAAGACATCGGCCTGAAATCCACATCTGATTACATGTCCATGAATTTTCATACCCTGATGCAGATCTGCTGAGACAGCACATGCTGGGATAACGCTTGCCAAGGTAAATTCATTGGGTTGGATACCTGCTATTTGCATTTGGTGGAACATTTCAAATGTCTCCTGCGCAAGCCCGTGTTTGGAATAAGTTGCAACCATTACAGTCCATGAGCAAACATCTCGTTGAGGCATTTCGTCGAACACTTGGCGAGCATCCTCCAAACTCCCACACTTTGTATACATGTTAACCATGGTATTTCTTAAAAACATGTCAGGTTTGAATCCCATCCGATCCATGTGCTGGTGGACTAATTTCCCCCCTGCCAAGAACTTTTTTCCAGTGCAGAGGCGCAACAGAGAAGCATACGTTGAAGGTTTTAAGCAATTGTCCATGCCATTCAAAAGTTGCAGCGCCTCCCTCAATCTTCCCTGTTTGCATAGCGTGCCCAAATCCATTGGAAAGCCACTGTTGGTATTGTTGTTTCCACCAATTAATGGCTGAACAACTCTTCTTCTCATGATTATGTGGCCAATCCATATATAAATATGTACACAAACAGCACGCAGCCCAAATTACATAATCCCAAAGCTCAAGCAGACAAAACCGTTGCCCGGAAGCTACATAAGTTTCATTTCCTTCTCCCCTTTCCATGGAGACTTTCATCCATCCCTCCCTACAATTCCTAACACAATCGAATCGTTAACAGCTTTTAAGTTCCCTGCAGCAAGATGAGATTTTGAAGGCGAACTGCTAATGGCAGTTTAACAAGCTTTCTGCGTGGAATTTCGTCTAGCGAGATTTGATGTTTATTGATGCGAACTCTTGTGGAGTACGAGTTAGAGTTCTATGAGGCTGGGTTTCTGCAGTGGAGCTTCCTTCAAAAAAAATAGAGTCAAGAGTCTTATGAATTTTGTAGCGTTGTTCAGTTTAAAAATTTAAGTTCTTAACTTTAGGGAAGCTGGTGGTCTCATGAATACATAGCTTTGTCTTTTATTCTCTTTGAAGTGATAAAAATAAGTTAAAAAAATTATCTTCCCTCTCAAATAGAAGCTTAAGCCCTCTCATGGTACAGCGCCTTTAGAATGAAAAATTAAGAAAATGGGAGCTTCTATTTTTGAGATTTGAGATGTTATATTGAGATGTTTTAGGGGTTTGGAAATTTTCTTATTATTATTATTATTATTTTTTAATCTAGGCTATTTTCGTGATCCAAATTTGAGGTGAGTTGGTGAGGTAGGGCACTCCCCTAAAACATCCCAAACACATGCTCTTTTACAATATATGAGGGGTACTCCACCCAAGATTCATGCATAGCATAACAAAAAAAAATTGCATATAAATTGCAAGAATCTAATAACTAATTTTCTATTATTTCAATATAATGAAATGCCACTATTCAAAAATTGCAATGATTAGCCTCATTGTTTTTACCAATTCCTCAAGAAAATTACAACTCAATTCTCAAATGAAGGAAAATTCTTCTCAACTTCAAATTATCACTCTACTTTGAATGATCCACACCACTATAGATGATCCACTCAACCTTGGATCAACTCTCGATGATCCACTTAACTCTGGATCAACTCTCAATGATCACTCAACTTTGGATACTTAAACCTCTATCCCAAGCCCCTATTTATAGTTCTCGCATGCCTCTTGCAATTCTCACATCCCCTCTAAGAGAGAAACACATGGAAATCAAGAAATGCAACACATAGCCAATATATGATGACCTTTTAACTTCCCCAGGAGGCCACCTAAAGAGGTGTCTTTTCAATTTTCCCAAGTAGGTGCCTAAAGGTGTCTTTTCTAGTTTTTATATAACCATTCAATAAATATGAGTGCATGACTCTTCCCCTTCCTTGTTCCCATGTCCAAAAGGGTATTTTTATTATTTTAGCATTTAAATGAAAAAAGGTGTCCCCTCTTGAAAATTACAATTGCCTTTACACATAGGCCACAAATATTGAATATTTTCAACCTAGGGTATGCCCCATTGGACACTTTCCTAGGTACCTGAAGACCCATAGATGCTTGCATTCATTATTATTCACCTATCCTTAACTAAAATTTAAAATAAAAATATTTTTTGAACGATGTAGGATTGCCTTACACCCTTAGATGCTTCTGCATCAGTTGGGGTGAGGCTAATTCCTAGGGTCAATGAGGGTGGGTTGCGAGAACACAACCAACAAGAAAATTCAACCCATGAGAGTTGAACCTTGGACCTACATGAGAACAATTCAAAGTCTTAGCACAACCATACCAATCATTAGATGTTATGTCCCTAACCCTATAGCGTGTATTGTGTTATGAGTAGTCGGTTTGTGGCTACCTTAAATATTAAATAAGTTACATAATAATTTTTATAATCATATATAGGTATTTAGGTCATCCTAGGAGTCATATGTAAGTATTTAGGTTGACCAAGGTGATATATTAGCCATAAGTATGGTATATATAGGAGGTATAGGCTAGTCATAAGGATCATGTTGAGTATTGAGTTGTTATTGAGAGCTATTAGAGGTATCCCTCTCGAAGTGGATTAGGAGGTTGCCCCCTCGAAGTGGCATATTATTATCAAGTATTTAGGTTTACCAAGGTGATATATTAGGCATAAGTATGGTATGTATAGGAGGTATAGGCTAGTCATTGGGATCATGTTGAGTATTGAGTTGTTATTGAGAACTATTAGAGGTATCCCTCTCGAAGTGGATTAGGAGGTTGCCCCCTCAAAGTGGCATATTATTATCAAGTATTTGTAGCACCTTCTTCTTCTTCTTCTTCTTCTTCTTCATCTTCAATATGTTTTTAAGAAATTCTTCAAAAATTTGGAAGAAATTCGCTTAAATATAGGAGATATAATGTTTACAAAAAATTAGGGCATAAACCTAATTCTACAATAACTCTCTCAAGTTTGTGTAATGCCCCTCCTTGACTCATCTTTCCTTTATTGCATTGGTAGACTTTATGGACGTAGTTTAGACTCTTTGATGATGTTGAAGTATATGTTGTTGTATAGACATTGGTGTTGTGCAGGGATGCAAATACTAGACATCAACTCCACGTAGCTTCACAGGTTTGAGCATGTCTCTAATCCCAATGGCAAGATGATCGGAGGTGACATGAGGTTATATCACACTCTAGGCTTAATTGGTACCTTGTCAGTTTTGGTGTCTTGGCTAGAGTTGCTTTGTTAGACATGTATGTGGTATTTTATTTTAATCCTATGATGGGATGCTTTGTGGAGTTGTGGATTATTAATTAATTGATTTATATAGTTTATTAATATTAAATTAAATTAATAATTGGTTTTGGTATTTATATAAATATATTTAATTATTGAAAGTATTAAATATTCATGTTATTTTGTGGGATTATATTTAATTGAGTAATTATATTATTTAGACATTTGATCTATTTAATTTAATGGCTATCAATTTATTTTTATGATTTACCCTTTTACTTATTTATTTTATTGTTTATTTACTTACCCTCTTTTACTATTGGCTTTTGGGAGTTGTATTTTGGAGATTAATATTATTTTATAATATTTTATCTCGATGTGTGTGAATGGTCGGTAAGTTTTTTTTATATTTTTCATTATTTTGATTTTGGGGTTGATTTTAAATATGGAGTTTGGAGATTTTCGGGAGGTTCTTTTTTTGGAGAATTCTTGATCTTTTGGAAATGAATTTTTAATTTGGAGTATGGAGTTTTCTACGAATGCTTGAAGACTAGGTTTGGCTTTTGGCTTGGGATTGAGGTTGTGATTATGTGGAAAGGATTGATCGGTTGTGGATTTGGCTTGGTTGTGTCAGTTCTTCTGCAACTTTTCTTGTTCATTTCTTCATTTTCGGGTAGGTTATTTTGAAGCCATCTCTATGCATTTGATTTAAGAAAATATTGTTTGCACTATGTTTGTGGGAAGGGATTATATGATTGTTGTGGTTTTATTTCTTGTATTTGGAGTGCTGGTAATTTGGAGATTTCGGGATTTATTTTGACATGAATTGGCTCTGAGGAATTTTTTTCCCCTTCCTTGTTTTGTTGTTGTAAGAGAGGATTGTGTTCGTTGTCTTTGGAAGGATATTTTAGTAGGGAGCTTGTGTTTCATGTTCCCATTTTTGAGTTGCCAGGAATGTGATTTTGTGTAGTGTTGAGCAATATATGTCTTGATATGGTTTATTTATCTTTCGTTATATGTTGTATTCTTGTCCTTGGTTGCAAAACACCCTCGTGAGCTTTTGTTTGGTGTCGAAATTAGTTTCCAAGTCATTTTTGAACTCAATCATTTTGTTATGTTTTGCATCTGAATCGTATTTGACTTTTCGTCTTATATGTGCTACTTTGGTGATTAAGCATGCCAAACTATCTTGTAAATGTGCTATTTTTTGGCCAAATGCACTACACCAGTTAGTGTATGCGCTACTCTGTTTAGTAAATGCACCATTATGTTGTGTAAATGTGCTAGGTCGGTCTGTGTAAGAATTGTTCTTTCTGGCAAATTCGTCGTTCCATATTGTATACATGCTAAAATACTC